>NW_024870485.1:163714-197720 GCF_013358625.1 Macadamia integrifolia
GAGCATTAATCTGCTCATTATCAAACTTTGAAAGCTAATAATTTATATTAAAAAAAGAAAAAAAAATAAAGATTGACGTGAATGATGTGATGAAAAAAAGGTATAGACAATCAATAGAGACATTTAAATACGTATGACTTTTTATTTTAGTGTAATAATGTAATATATATATATATATATATATATATTTTAAGAGAAAACAAATTAAGGAGAATTAAATAAGAAAAGAGTCCGCATTATCAGTTACAACTATTCTAAGCTTTTCATTCGTAGCTCTATTTGCTAGATTATGAACTAAGCATATATAGTCTCTATCTTGTTTCAAAACATTACATTTGGGGAATAGTTTTTTCATGGACTCGATATCTTGAAAAAGAGGTGAAACAAATCCCATATGGACTTGATATCTTGAAAAAAGGTGAAACAAATCCCATGGCCATTTCAAAATATAGAATCATCTTGCATTCAATCTTGTAATGTAATATATTTATTTTATACAATAACATAATATATTTATTAATACATATGGTTGGGTTGGGCGGGGACTGGGGAAATGGTTTTGTCTAGGAGTGTAGCTCTTGCGCTAGCCTCTACGTGTCTACCTCTCTCCTCCTCCTTGTAAAATGACTTTCCTACCTCTCTATGGATTGAATCAAATATGAGGTGCTGATTAGGTCTCATGCTAGTGTAAAGCCACACTCCTAGACAAAAAATCTTTTTCCCTACATATTTAGGGGTGCCAAACCCTAAATCGAATCAATAAAATTGGTCAGACCGAACAGACATAGCCCGGACCAAATCAAACCTAAGCCTTATTGGGTCAAAAAAGAAAAAAAGAAAAAAAAAAAATCAAATTTTGCATAATTTTGTAGACATTTGTATCGAAAATTGAATCCAAACCAGACCAAAACCAACCCGATTACGAATAGATTTAAAAAACCAAAGACAAACCGAAATCAAACCCAACAAAAACAAAATCGAAAATTTCTTATTGGTTTGGTTTCAGTTTCAGCATTCTCATACTGAAACCAATTCAGTCCAAACCCAAACCTGATCGAACCGACCCGTTGACACCCCAAACATATATATATATATATATATATATGGAAGAAAGAATGCTACCCGATATTGTGTGTCTACGCCTAACACAACGGGTGCTAAAGACTATGCTGCCTCGCCCGCCCTACCATTAACCCACGTGCTGTTGTGTATCTACACAGACAGATATATTTTCACACCCAATTGTGTATAGCAAGAAAATGGTAGATAGACAGCCGAATAAGGTTCCCTTGCCATAGGAGATATGTATAGCATCAATGGGGGAACCAAATAAAATATACACAAGGGGTAAAGGGATCATTTAAAAAAAAAGAAAAAAATAACAATATGGATACTAGCATACAATATATCGATAGCTATCTAACATTTTTTCATTTTTTTTTTGTAACCTTTTTGAAATATCGAACATTTTTTTATTTGGGGGTGGGGAGGTGGAGTGTCTCTGCCATTATTTTATTATTATATATATATATATATATATATATAAAAGAGCAAAGAGAACGCGTGTGCAACAGTGCAAGCATGCTGCTGTGCACCTAACATATATACAACCAGTGTACAAGCATGCTGAACCTAACATGTAAAGAACGCGTGTTCGAAGCCTTTAACCAACCGTTGCTCCTCTTCCTTGCCAGAAAAAAAAAAAAAGGGTTGAGGGCTTGAGGCAACGGAGCTGGGCCGAAGTCAAATTCAAACATCTTCTAGAAGAGTCCTCGCATATTTGAAGGCTAATTTCGTCATTCTACCCACGAAATTCGTGGCACCGCCTAAGGACCATATAAAAAGAACAACTGTTTATTCTCTCTTAAAAAAAAAAAAAAGTTTATACCCAGTTTTGTTAATTCCGAAAATAAAAAACTTTTTCGTAGGTGATTAAAAACCCTAGAAATCTCTGGTTCTCAGAGCTGTGGAATTGAAATTTGAAGAAGAGAGGAAACTCTAAGTTTGTGAGTAGCAATGGCGTCGTTTGAGGAAGCTCCACCTGGGGATGCGAAAGTTGGAGAGAAGATTTTCAAGACTAAGTGTGCTCAGTGCCACACGGTCGACAAGGGTGCTGGACACAAGCAAGGTTGGATTTCATTCTTTAATAATCTCATTTTCTTTGTAGATTTCTGTAATTTCTTGGAAAAATGGTCGATAATCTTTAGATTTATTTGATCTCTGTGAATCTGGTTTGGATCATTACGCTGATAGCTTGTGTGATCTCTTTAGAATTCCATGGGATCATTTCTGTATTTAGTTGTTTTTTATCTGATCTTGTTGATCTATAGTGATTGGATGATTATTTGTTTATGCTGTTTCTTCCTCCCTGTTTGGGGTTAAGTTGCGAATACTATCAGTTTTGAGTGACTTGACTCGTGTCACGTTAAAGGGTATTGATTCTCTGGCTTCTTCTCTGTCGAGGGAGTTAGTTTTGGGAAATGGGGCCACTTGAGAGATCGGCCCTTTAAGAGGAGCCCAACTTTCGTTTTCTAATCGATCTCGTTTCTGCTCATAAAGGTTTGGGGCTAGAAGGTTGAAGAATGGGTCTCTTTTGGTGTGTCTCAAGGGGTTTCTGTTGACGAGTTTGGAGTAGAATGATTGGTGTTTGGGTCCAGAAAGTTTTAATATAAATCGTTTATTTAAACTTAATAAATTCTGGGTTTTTTATCTTTTGGTATTTTGGAAGATGCCACCATGTTTTCTCTATTTGATCTTATGGGCCGTAGGATCAGGTAGACAGTAGGTAAAGGAGATAGTTTGTGTTTTTTTTTTTTTTTTTTTTTTTGGGCAGGCCTTCTTTGGCTTATATGGGTGTTAGTGTCACTATGTGTTTTGATTTTGATCTGTTTATCACAAATTAGGTTTTAGTGGTTCAGTTTTCTATTTTTCTTCAATGTTGTTGGGTGTTCCAATGACTTATTTTCTTCTTGTTTCCGCTTGTTTTGCATTATATAAAATGATTTTATTTTCTGTTTCTCTATCGAGAAAAGGGATTGGATTAATTTTTATCTGGTCTGGTTGACAAGATTTTGTTTGTCTGCATATCATTGTTTAGTTGGCCGGATCATCTGTTTGGTTGCCTTGTGGATTTGGTCCCAAACATAATTTTGAGTTGTGTATTTATCAAATTTCTGAGGATTGAAAATATTGTTGTTACTTTGAGATTTGAGAATGTTATTTAACATTTATTTTATGTCCTGCATCTGTTATGTTATATAAGAATATTTTCTGGCAATTGATAGATTTCTTGCCATCTTGTTCACAAGGTGCTGTTGAGCTTATAAATGTCATATTGGATTTCTATTGGTATTCTTTGCCCTCAGCTGAATGTGTATAAACATCGATTTTGGTTTTGAACTCATCTGCTTACTCGAGTAAATTTTACATGTGGAATTGTCAACTTAGATGGGAGATTTTTTTAAGCTTCATATTGGTTGGGATGGATTACAGTCTTAGGCTAGAGAACTAGGCTTGTTGGGTGATTGTTACAACTCAATTTCCATGCTAAATCTGTGCTTGTGAATTTTTATGTTCAGTGATTCAATAGGAAACCTTTCTGAGCCTAGAAGAAGTACCAGAAAGGTTGATTGACTCCATGATCAATGCATGAGTTGAATAATATTGTGCAAAATGGCGATATGGATCTTTTTGTAAGTTCCTGATATGGTTCCTACTCGATGAAACAAATTCAAATCTGGGAAGGTTGGTAGTAATAAGGAACTACTATTGGTTGTGGGTTCGAGTTGGGAAACAGCTTCTTCGCGAAGCGGGGTAATGGTGCATATATTATTGACCATCCCCAGACCCTGCCATGGCGGGAGCGTCGTGCAATGGTTGTCCTTTTTAGACCTAAGTATCCATTAATTAAAAATGTGGTGCTTGATGGTGGGAGGTCAATGGTCTCTATATGAAGTATCTTGTTGAAGAAACTATGAGTTGTCTAGCCCTTCCATGTAGGTCATCTGTACATGTTATGTTTGGAAATAATGCATTTACCTGTTTTTTTTTTTTTCCATTGATTTCAAGGGACAATTTTTTTTTGCAGTTTACTTGGGTCTTCTGCTCTGGATTATTAGTTTTTGTAGATCTTTACAATCACACTTCTACTGCTTTTTTATTTGCCTTTCGGTTTTCGGTATGTCATGAATAAATCATGGACATGTGCAGGACCCAATTTGAATGGCCTGTTTGGAAGACAGTCTGGGACAACTGCTGGGTACTCGTACTCTACTGCTAACAAGAACATGGCTGTGATTTGGGAAGAGAAGGCGCTTTATGACTACTTGCTTAACCCTAAGAAGGTATAGATATACCCTCATCTTCTATATTGATGTTGCTTTAAATCAGTTGGTGTTCTTGGATTACTGTATGACGTCTTGCACGTACTGCTGTCCTTGACACAGTCATGGTAAGGTGAAGTGTGTGACACATAAAAGCCTCTCAAGTTCGGGCTATTGTATGGGTTTGCTATTGGTAGTCAGTATTGCAGTCAGTGTCGTGAGATTATCCTTTCAGTTCATTAGCTGCTATGCTCTTTTCCTAAGTTCCAAAAGTGTGTCCCTTGAGGAGTTCTATTATTATTAAATGGGAAGGCGGTTGCGCCAGACTTTTCTCCATGGGGTGGCCATATGGATCATATAGAAGCAAATTTAACACTCAAAATTTGGTAGTCGGGTAGTGGGCCTTACCTGTCTTTTATTTTTGGGTTTTCCAATAAAATGCCTAGTTGGGACCAAAGTAGTAATCTGCTAAGCTCTGAACTTTTTCACTGGCCAGGTTAGGAATCTTATTAATTCGGGAGTGTCCTTATTGTAATGCTTTGATTTATAGGATTTAGTTACTCCTTTACTATATTTAGCAAATTATAAGGTCTGACAGAATATAAAGGAATTTCAGTCCCCTCCTCAATTTTTTGCTACATCTCATTGAAAGTGGACATAATGTAGAATTAGGTTGACAAGTCATGCCTGATTCCAATGTTGTAGGATACTCTTAAAGAACAACCAATATCCAAAGTAGAACAGCAACACAAAGCAACTCAGGATTAAAAATGGAAACCAAGTCCGTAACAGCCTACCGATTACAGACCTCTTAAGAGTCTGTGAACATAACTAACAATAGCTGATATGGCCTTAACAGGGACTGTAAGAGGCCTAAACCCAAATGATAATATGATCTAACACCCAAAGAAACCAACAGAAATCAAGGCAAGTCCATCGATCTCAAATCTGGGCGGAATAGATCACTAGAAGAAAAAATTAGATATCTCCCAGTTGGTTGATCACAATTGGATCAGGTTTGGATCAAAGGTAGGACTAGGTGGGAGGGAGGTTTGATCCAATTTTCAGCCACATAGGATGGCTGAAAGTGTTTCAGGCAGCAGGGGAACAAATAGGAAACTAAGATGATTCCCTGGGCATTACTATGGAAGAAGATGGAATCAAATACCTGTAGATGGTTGCAGCAGTAGTAGATCCTTGATTGATTGAGAGAAGAAGATAAACTAAAGAAGAGGACCTCTCAGGCTTCACACCGTAGAGAGTCAACTGGATCAAACACTAGGTCCATTATCCTTGATCAAACACAAGACAAATCTCCATGGAGAAGGCAGCAGCAGCTACAACTATTGTTTTTCTTCAAATCGTTGGCTGCTATGGAGCCTTGTGTTATATTGATAGTGATAATGGGGAAGGGAAGTACATACTAACATCAGGTTCCAAAAAAGGAAACCAAATATTCTCTTAATACAATAGTTTCTAAAAATTGAAAAATGAAATTTTCAGAAAGGAAACTAAGAACTAATGACTTGACTCAACTAATAACTCGACTCTTAAGAAAGAAAATATAACTTAAATTTGAACCAACTAAAAAGGAAACTAATGTAAAAAGAAACAAATCAGTTAATCCAGTATGCAACCTTAATACCCCTAATTTAGACCCATAAAAGTGGTCCCACTCAAAACCACATGGACTGAAGGCCCAATACATATACAACCCTGCCCTAGGCTTATTCCTAATAAAACAAGCCCTTGGTGAAGAATCTGCATCGGTTTGTAAGTTGGTCTCCTTCCCTTTGCAAGTCGGATTTGATTAGCAGATTTTTTTTTTTAGTTTATATGTTAAAAAGTTTATTCAGTATGATTAGGGATTCAAATATGTGTGACCCCTTACATATGGCCCATAAATGTGCATGCGGTTTATACTTTATACTTTCAATTCAGTTTGTAGTTTTGGTATTATTAATTGTTATAGAAGGTTCTCATTGAGTTTGAATGTTCAAACCTGAGAATTGTTTGTCGTGACTCTCTCTCTCTCTCTCTCTCTCTCTCTCTCTCTCTGGTATAGTTTAAAACTTTAAATTTATGTTAAATAAAGGCGTTTGGTATGATTTATGACCCCTTTTCTCATTAATACAAGTCAATATACCAATAGTTTGAGAAGGGCTTTATACAACAATAACAATAGCAACTTAGCCTTATCCCAATTAAATGTGGTAGGCTGAATGGATCCTTTCATTCAAATCATCTCTATTCGATGTCATACTTGATTCATACTTGATAGTTGATACTAGACATAAGCTATGCATGTCTTTCTTCACCACTTCTCCTAAGGTCATATTAGGTTTTCACCCAACTCTTTTAGTTCCTTCAATTTGAATCAGTTCACTCCTCTGTGCTAGAGCATTCAAAGGCCTCCATTGGACAAGGCTGATGGGAGGGTCTTAGGGAAGAGAGGGGAAATCAGAATAGCATGGGGAGGATGGGATCACACAATTAGATATTGCAAAAATCCAACCAGGGAGGGAGAGAAATCGCATAAAGAAAGGGGTGGGGAAGAATCACTCACAGTCCGAAGGCTCTCAAACGTCAACTTAATTCATCATTCTTCAAATCTGTCTAATTAGAATACATTAGCTCCTCTATATAAAGAGGGCAGACTAGCAGTTATAACCTAACTAGGAGTTGGATTCCAAATAGGACTAGACTAAAACTCTAACATGGAGTAGGTTACTAACTAGTCATTCACTAATAGGGAAACCTAAACTGACTCAAACTGAAATAACAAAGGAAATAGACTCAAAACATGATTCTAACTAAACTAATTAAATCTCGTTTTCTTACTTTCTGCCCATATTTTAGGTCCATTAAAGTGTCTCATTATAAAGAAAACCCATGGGATCAAAGGCCCAACACATACATAACTCCACCTAAGGCTTATTTACAATAAAATAAGTTCATTAAGTGACTTATCTGCATCAAAGGCCATGCCACCTGAAACAACTTTCTCATAGCTTATCATATATCAGAGCTACTCCCAAATCAGCTCTATTATGATCATACTTTATTTTTCCTAGTTTTACCACTCATCTAGCTCAACATTCTTATTTTTGCTACATTGAGAAGGAAGCTCCAGTAGCCATCGAATTGGCCAGCTAGCATAGGAGTTAGTTTCCTATTTTCTTAGTCAATTAGTTTCCTATTTGTAACTAGGCTAGTTTTCCTTTTGACTTCAGTTTTAGTTTCTAAATTACTTTTACTTGGGTAACAAGTTAGAGTTCAAGTTAGGAAGTTTGTTTAGAACTTTTGGTTTCCTATTTAGCTTTCAGCTTTCAGCTTTGTAAGCCTATAAAAGGCACCCATTGGTTGTAATAGTTTTGATTAATGGAATTTTTTTAGTGCAAACTCTTGGCTTAACAGCCTCTATTGAGAGGTAAGATGCCTAACCCATTGAGGGGTGTGATATCCAAAACCTGAGGGGTGACATACCCATTCCACCATTATTCTCCCACCCTTCTCAAACTACCATTCATTCTTTGTTTGCTTTCTTTTATTTTCTTCTTTGTTTGTATTTGTGAGAGTGATTCAAGTGTTACTTGAAGACTTTAGAAGACCTGCAACACACCCATTGATCAGCCTTGAAAACAGCCAAAGGGGGGAGATTGATCACAGCCAGGTGTCAGGGTTTTTCAGCTTCCATGTATTTTTCTCCATATTTCCCTAACCAGCCACCTGATTAGGAAACCCTTTGGAGGGTTTGTAGGCCACACCAAGGGGGGCATTAGACCAGGTTTTCAGCCTCTTCTGCCCAGCCAAAAGCCAACTCCAGGTGTTCTGTTTCTCTGCTGAAACCCTATTTCAGCTAGGGGTGTCTGTGCTCTTTGCTGCACCGTTGCAGCCCTGTTGGGGAATTACTTTGGGAGTTATTTAGGTCTACCCTCGACCACATTTGATCAGGTGTGAGAATTCTAAATTCCTCTAATCTGTGAGTCTATTTAAGCCCTGTTCAGGACCTAGTGTTGCTCTATTTGGGTTATTTGTTCTATGCCAGATCTGATTTTGGTTTGGAGTTGTATTATTGGGGGTTTTTTGCCTTAGGGTGAACCTACCTTACATAACTGATCCCGAGACCGATCCCGAGTTTTAGAACCTTGGCAATCAGTCTTCAGACGTCCTCTCTATTTGACAATAAATGAATGATTGCCACCGCCATTCCATGTCAGTGTGTATCTGTCGTCAATGATGTCTTCAATCTCATCCTCAAGTGGGGTAGTAAACTGAGGTAGCCAACGATAATGTTCTGTCATGCCCTCATCTGAGTTTTGAGAAGTATGTCATACATTTTATCTTACAATAATCTGTTAAGAACACAAAATGTTTGTGAATAGCAAATTTATTAGCTGTCTTCTTTAGCAGAGTATGTAACACCTCCACAAATTAGTAAATTTTGGAAAATAAATTGGAGTCACAAGGTGTATCTTATAAATTAGTATGTTTCTGCTGACTAATTTGTATGAGAAATTTGTCAGATACAAATTAGTACAATATATTAATATTTTACGAAAAAATGTTTTGGTGTACAAAAATGTTTATTGCATTGTTGTGGTGGTTAAACTGGATTGGTACAAAAAAATGGGTTTAAAGAATGCTTCCTGGTCACATGGCCCCTGCGCCTAGACACAAAGAAAGGGTTGGGGGGAGGGGGAAATGGCACCCTTGCCCCTGTGAAACAGAAAGACCTCACCCCTTGTTGACGCCCAGGTGCACCCCTCATTGGCCCCTGCACTGGTGTAGGGGATGCACGACCAGAGTGGCGTTCTTTTACCCCCCAAAATTTAGTGGAATGATATTGGTTCACCAGAATAAGTTTTTTTTTTTTTCTCGGAATCTGTTGAATTGAGTTTCATCTTAAGTTAGAATCATGCTTCCTGAGATTTCTTATTTATGTACATCTGAATATACAGTTTTCCTTGGTATTCCAAGTGTTAGGATAGGCTGGTTTGGCAACTTACCTGGACGTTGGAACACTGAAAATTATATTGCTGGGCGTTTCTGGAAACATTGCTATTTGCTAATAACTAGCATATATGACATTGCCCTCTGGTAATGCAGTTGCACAATAATATCTGAGAATTACCACCACCCCCACACCCCCACCCACACCCCCAAAAAAAAAAAAAAAAAATTGAGTGAATTCAGACATTTTATCTATACGTTGGTTAAATGTCTATATTCCTCAAAGAAAGACAACTCTAGGTCTCTGGTCAGTGTTTTCTGGAAGGTTAGATGAAACTAGGGGGTGGGGAATAGGATATTGGAAGGTTTGGCTTGCTCAGTCAACTGATTTAGTATCTGATAAAGGTTTGTTTCGCTAATGGTCTCTGAGTTTGTGTGTCAAACCCATGGTTTAAAGTATCTCTGATACCGATATGATACCCTCCGATACGTATCTTAAATTTAGTTGACCGACACGATATACACCGATACGATACATGAAATTTTTAAAATTCTTTCGTATCGATATATATCTTACGATACATACCGATATGCATCAATACATCACCGATACACATCGATACAATACGATATGCACCGATATGACTCTATGAAAAATATAAAATTGAGGTGAAATATACGTATCGGTATGTATCGGTATGTACCAATGCAATGCTTTATGGTCATTTAATGGCCAAGATGGGTAATTTTTCAGAAAAACAAGATTTTTTTAAGGATTTTTGTTCCGAAGCTGCTGTCAGCCATATTTCTCTCTAACTAAAGTGGAAATCAAGGTTGGGAACAAGGATTTTACATTTATGGGACAACTACAAACCTTGAATTCTTAGTGTGATATCCTCAATTTAGTGTTTATGCATAATACATGCTATCAATAGTTATTTTTAACAAATTTTTTATGCAAAAGTGTTTAAAAAAAATGTCTTCTATCCATTTATGTGTGTATCTTTAACGTATCTTAGTGTATCTCCGATACGATACGATACTATACCTTTCGATATATATCTTAATTTTGGCCGACCGATACAGCGATCGATACTGATACTTTAATCCTTGCAACCTGATTAGTGTTTGAAAAGCTCTCTGGCAATATTTGGTCTATTGTTTTTTCTGAGTTTGAGCTTTTATTTTGGTTCATTGAGTTGCCTAGATCACTAAACATGCATGTAGAATCCTACATGACCATGAAAGCAATCAAAGCCAATGTCAAATGTAGTTCTATCAGTGTCATGTGAAAAGTTTGCTTTTCACCTTGAGGCCTTGGACATCAAGAGGATGGTGTGTTCGATTTCTTGAATGTTAATTTTGACTGGACAGAAGATAAATTGATCATTTCATTTGGGCATTCATGCATCTTGTCCATGTTCTTTATTTTCATTGACAAATTATTTTTCTTGCAGTACATCCCGGGCACAAAGATGGTTTTCCCTGGACTGAAGAAGCCACAGGAACGTGCTGATCTCATTGCATATCTCAAGCAATCCACAGCATCCTGATGTGTGTCTAGGAGAGCTAGTTCCATTCATTTTGCGGCAATTAAAGGGTGTCTTGTTGCAGAGACGGATATGAAACTATAATTTTTTTCTTCCAGAATAAGATCACCAGTGTGTGCTCTATGGTGTTTCTTCCTAAATAGTAGAGTAGGGGGGTACATTACCTCTTTTGGAAGGAGGGCACTGCCACCGGTTTGCTATAAAAATTCAATATGAAATTGTACCTCATTCTTAAATGATTCTCATACCCTAGAAGACTAGCACTTCAATGATAATTTGCTGATGTTGCTTAATTGTTTGGTATCATTACACTTGTTTAGGAAGTGAAATGATATTTTTTGTTGTTGGCTCTTGGCTTTACGGTACCATTGCTTGATCTTTGGTTCTCAAGATAGAAGATTTAAAGATTTTCCATTGAGTCAATGGCTTTGGTAAAGTTATTTGTTAAAGTGTTTGATTTAAAGATTTAAATGATATTTGTTAAAGTTACATACGTAAAATGTAATGCAAGAGAGTGCAAGGTTGGGTTCAAAGGTGGACCGACTGAACTCTGGCTAGTGCAGACTTAAAGCCTGCTATGCTATAATGGAGTTGGCTTTCAATTGGTATTGTGAGAAAAAGGAATTAGTGTGAGCGTAGAATAGTGGTGGTCCTGGTAAGTGTTGCTATTGCTGCTGCTGCATAATTTGGTTGATGTCGAGGGATGTTAGTTTCCCATCATCGAGTGGGATTGGTATATGATTATGCACTACATTATATAATCATACAGTCTTGATTCTTTAGTTGGATTTCAAAATCGATTTTATAATTTGTTTAACGGAGAGGGATAGGTATGCTAGCATAGTACTTAGGAATTAGGAATGCTACGGTATTTTGATCATAGGATTTGATCAACATGAATTGAACCGTTGGATGGAGAGAAGATATACAATTTTTCAATTTTCTGTTGCAACACCTTTACTCTCTCTTTCTCTCTCTTCTCGCCGGAAAAAAGTTTATTGGAACCAGTCGGAGAAAGCGAAGTTGAGTTTTTTTTTCCCTTTCTTTTATCGATTTGCAAAGTGTAGCTTGAACATCAACAACAACTGCGGCAGCAGCCCTTTCTATCGATTTTCAGAGAACATCAGCGACAATTTTTTTTTTCTTTCTTCTATTGATTTGTAGAGAGTACATCAGCGACAATTTTCTTTTGGATCACGGATAAAGCAGGCAGAGAGAAAAGCGGGGAAGATGCAGAAAAGTAGGGAGAGATGCCGCTGCCGTCGACGGACTTGATGTGGGAGCTATCGTTGCCCAGCAGTGTCGATCAGAATCACGAAATAGTAAAGCAGGGAAGATGCAGAAAAGCAGGGAGAGATGCCGCTGACGTCGACAGACTTGATGTGGGAGCTGTCGTTGCCCAGTGGTGCCGATCGAAATCACGAAATAGTATCGTTGCCGTTGCCCAGCAACGCCGATCAGAATCACAAAATTGTACCGCTATCGTCGCTGTTATTGCCGCCATCACTTCCACCGCAGCCGTAGTTGCTGGTACTGTTGCCGTTGCCCAACAGCGTCGATCAAAATCACGAAATAGTACCACTGCCGTCGCTGTTATCGCCGCCGTCGCTTCCGCCGCAACCGCAGTTGCTGTCGTTTACCAGATAGTACCGCTGCCGTCGACAACAGCGGCGGTGCCAACTACTTTGCTTTCTCTAGCTAGATTCGGTGAATGAATGATTTTTTCCGACGAGGAGAGAGAGAGAGAGAGAGTAAAGGTGTTGCAACCGTGCATTGAAAATTTGTTTATCTTCTCTCCATCCAACAGTTCAATTCATGTTGATCAAATCCTATGGTCAAAACGCCGCTAGCATTCCTAATTCCTAGGTACTACGCTAGCATACCTGTCCTTTTCCCTTTGTCCTTTGTGGGGTTTAATGGTCAAGTTTGTGGTAGTTCCTGTTATCATCTTGAGTAATGCTTGCTTATTCTAGAGAGAGAGAGAGAGAGAGCATTGCCCAAGAGATCTATGGGTCCTGTGATGACAAGGTTTTATTTTTTATTTTTAAGGTGGAATAGGAATTTAGTAATAGATCACTGGGCAACAGCTCCAGCCGAGGCTGGAGAATTAGCTGCAAAATTTGCTACTCAAATGTGTGGATTATGAAATAAAAAATTTGCAGCCATGATGAGAGCATGTTTCACTGCTAGGGCTTCTGCAATTACTGCGTAGGAATGGCCAATTCATTTGATATATTTTGGTAAAACAGCATATAAAATCACCTTGATGATCTCGGCAAATGTCTCTCAAGACTTGCTCCATCGTCATGAAAATAATGTCTTGTTGACTGTGGTGGGCAGCAGGCGATGAGACAGAATCTGAAGTGAAATCATAAGCGAAAGTAAGAGTTAAAGAAGACTGTTTGCTGGGAAAATGTTGTTGTCTGAAAGTAACATTGATATATATATGCTAACCACAGATGCTATACAATTTCTAATTATTTACCCCAAGGGTACCTTGGTAGGCAAAGTTCCAACACTTGACAATCAAGAAGAGGTCATCAGCTCAAGTCTCCATGGGGCTTACCTATGAGCACTCTTTAAAGACTATGATTGATATCCAAAATGTAATGAGAGTAGACATGACAGTATGAAGGGATGTCAAAATCTGCATTGAATCCAGCATCCTTCCACCAAAATGACTTGGAATGCCCTATACAGCAATACAGGATGCCCTTGCATAACTCTCTCACTTTCTAACATAAGGAAGTTCTTTCAAACAACTTTTTCGCTAGGGATAATTGGATGTGAAGAGATTCACCTTCAAAGTTGAGCGAATTAAGCACAAATTACACAGAAGGGTGGTCCCAGCTCCTTTTATTGTAATTAGGCAAGGCTCTTCCAGGCACCATGTATCTGTTCATGCTAGTCAATATTAAGTTTCTGGTTACCTATTGAATAGCATACATTAATTTCTCTGAGCTTTGTTGAGTTCTTCTGGTGATGTTTCCAAACTTCAATCAGCATTTCTAGCACTCTTTCCTCTTCAGTGAGAATTAAAGCGATTACAGGAACATAAAAATACAAAGATTTAAAGGCACTCCTTTCATCAAAGAGAAAGGCACAAAGTACTCCTAGAATAGGTAATAAATATAGAACTAATTTACGACCTTATATGCTCCTTCACATTGTTGCTCAATTCTACAATAATCAAAATCATTCTTCCTTGTTTTATATTTTCATCCATAACAAGTATGGGCATAGATATGAGTATGAAAATGGAGCTTTTTCATGATTACAAAAATGAATGGAAAAAACTTACCAATGCAACAGTAAACTCCACTACCTCTTTTTGCAACAATACTTTGGTGATATAATTACTCCCCAGCAAGTTACTAACCAATGCAACAGTAAACTCCACTGTCAAAGTGGTAGATCCAATGGGCATTTTTCGCCCCAGCAGCTTGGAAATGAGTTGGTCACTTTGTGGCAATCACAAAATACATAGATTCCTGGTGATCCTGATGCCTGTCCCAGGAACTGCTTTGGTAAAGCCAAAGCAACGGCCAACCACTCAATTTGATCCCAGAGCATCTTTTCCTTCACCTCTTCCATCATACAGCCAGAACTTATATCAGGGGCATGTGCCTGCCCTTTCTTGGAGTGTCAAGCTGTCTTTTCGGAGGTTGAAGCAATTGTGCATGAGGGCGGTCTCCTATCTCCTTGAGAGTCCAAGTCATGTCTTCCATCTTGGAATATATTCTCTATGACTCGAGTGAAAAACGAAGGAGAGAATACAAAAACTGAAGCCACATCTAGAAAGCACAAAATCGTCAAAAATGGAGTTTCCAGAGAAAGCCTGAAAATGCATTTCTGGGGGCTATGCCTTAATTGATATTCTTTGATCCTTTCTAGAAACTTTTTGAGAGCTTCCACATGCCCTTGCCTAGTCTTTGACTTGATAATCATATTGTCAACATAGACTTCCCCCTTCCTTATGTATAAGGTCATGGAGTGCTGTGGTCGCTGTATGACTTGTATCCAACTAGAATCAATGAACTACCTTTTCCAATTCAACATAACTTTATCCTGGTTTTTCTTTGGTCCCTTTGGAATAAAATTTTGGTCAATAAGTACTCACCAGTAATCACCACAAGAACAAATACCATTTTTAAAGTGGTGGAACCGATGTGCATCTCTCATGATAATCTCTCGACCCAAGTGCTTGGAAATGAGTTTGGTCACAGTGTGACAATCACAACATATACGTAGGTTCTTGGTGATCGTGATGACTGTCCGAGGAGCCGTGTTAATAAGAGCAAAAGCAATGGCTAGGCGCTCACTGTGATCCCAAAGCATCTTCTCCTTCACTTCTTCATTGACATCATATAACACAGAACTTGTATCAGGGGTGTAACCAGCCTCTTTGAGTTGCCAATGTAAGTCTTCCAACTTGGAATATATACTCTCTGATTGTGGGTGTGACTTGTCGCCAACTGAAAAACAATGAACTACCTTTTCCAACTCAACGTAGCTGCATCCTGGTTGTTTCTTCAGCCCCTTCGATCTCACAATGGCTCTCACTCTTTCCACATCATCCCATCTTTTCTCCACTGCATAAATGTTTGAGAGAGAAATGTATGGAACAACAGCTTTTGGGTTCAAATCAAAAGCATTCAAGGCCGCAATCTCTGCTAGCTTGACATTGTGGTGGACTCGACAAGCAAACAGAAGTGAAGCCCAGATGTCATGTGTAGGTTTTACTTCCATGGTTTTGATCAACTTATATGCTTCATCTAAACGCCCTGCTCGGCCGAGGAGATCTACCATACAGGAATAATGCTCAACTTTACGCTCCATATCGTACTCCTTTGCAATTTTGTAGAAAATATCACATCCCTCATTCACTAACCCTGCATGGCTACATGCTGACAAAACTGATGTGAAGGTAACCTCATCTGGCCTAATATTCATTGCCTTCATTTGATTAAAAACAGCTATAGCCTCCCTTCCCTTCCCATGCAGTCCATATGCAGCAATCATAGCACTCCAAGAAATCAAATTTTTCTCAGGCATCTCCTCAAAGACTTGACATGAACAGCCCAATCTCCCGCATTTGGCATACAAGTTTCCAAGTGCAGTTCCCACAATTGTATGCACAGAAAATCCTTTTCTAGTGAGAAAAGCATGAACAGACATGCCAAATTGCAAAGCTGTAATTTGATCACAAGCTCCAAGTACAGCAATGAAAGTAACTTGATCAGGCTCTATACCTTCTGAGAGCATTTGGTTAAAATGTCTCAGACTTTCAAAAGCATCTCCACTCTTGGCATAACCCAAAATCATGGAATTCCATGAGACAGTATCTCTCTCATACTTCTCAAATAACCATCTTGCATAGACCATAAAATTGCAATTACAATATACATAGATGAGAGAGTTAATCACAGAAATATGAAGTCCATAATTATTTCGAATAATATAACCATGCATTTGTCTACCCAGCTTCCATGCCCTCATATTGGCACAAGCAGGGAGGACGGTGACCAATGTTGCACAATCTGCTCTTTCTCCAGATCTACTCATCAGACTAAAAATCAATAAAGCCCCTTCGGGGTTTCCATTTTTTGTGTACCCTGAAATCATTGTGTTCCAAGAAGTTAAGTCTCTGATGGGCATTCTATCAAACATCTTCCTAGCAGCCTCCATGTCCCTACATTTGGAATACATTGACAGGAGAGAATTACCCACGTAGATATCAGATTCCAACCCACGAATTACTATCTCAGAATGGATCTTCCTTCCAATTTCCACATCCAACAGATCACCACACGCCTTGAGAACAAAAGGGTATGTAAAATTATCTGCCTTTTGACCAAAAAACAACATTTCACGGTACAGAGCAAGGGAATCCAAAGAGAAACCATTGCAGGCATATCCCCTAATCATGCAATTCAATGAGAACGAGTTTTTCAATATGATATCATTGAAAATAATACGGGCTTCACTCATGTTACCACAAATTGCATAAAAGGAAGAAAGTTTGGTATTTAGGTAAGTGTTTTCAACGAGAAGGCCCGAAGAAATCATGTGGGCATGGAGCTGCTTACCTTTATGGTATGATTTGGAGTTGGTAAATAACTGTAAGAGAGTTCCACATTGTAGAGAAGTAAGAGAATGTGTCTGAGCTTTTTCTTTTGTGAGTTGGCTGGTGTAGGAGTCGATTTGAAGGAAATATTGGAGTTTTCTCTGGTGGGTTTTGAAGGGTTTAAGCAAAAGAGCGCCATTCATGAAGGAGATTGAGAACCAAGAAAATTTAAAGGGGATGAAAGATCTATTTTTAGTTTGTTCTGAATTTTCATGAAAAGATTCAAGTATCCAGGTTTTTGAATTCTAGGAGCAGTTTAGTCTTTTGAAAAGGATATTTGGTGTTCCGTTTAGTGGTCGGAGATCGTAGTTGGGCCGCACTGGAAGACTTTCTTTCGCCTGTTAGGGTTCTATCTCAAATAAGGGTATTGAGAGATCGACCTCTATATCTTCTTGAATTTCAGTATTGGTTTTCAAATGACCTCTGCCGTTAGGCGTTATGCCCCGACCATGGTTCGCAAAAATGCGTTTAAAACACGTTTTCTTTTTTTGCTATTTAAAATACGTTTTCCCATATACTTTCCAAAAATACTTGGAAAAACTCTAAATGGCAAGCATTCCCATTCTAAACACGTTTAAAACGTATTTAAACACGTTTCCCTTTTTTTTTTTTTTGAGTTTTTTAAGACTTAACTTGTTAAATATAATGTCTACTTAATTGACCATATTTCTCTCTCCCGAACTTTGATCGACTTGATTCTTTCGATGATTTGAAACTAACTCAATGGCTTATATTTCTCATAATATCACATTCGACTCAATATCAATGTATGGACCTTAAAATTGAGATCCAAACTGATGCATTTATGAAAAAATATTTCTAAAGTGATGACTCCCAATTCAAACTGAACATAAATTGCTCCAAAAATATTTTGACTATGTTGACAACAATTAACAATATCATAACCAAACCACATTGCTCAATAAAACTTGGACATATGTGGTGTATGAATTTTGAATTAGTGTTGGATGATATTCAATTATATGCCATAAAACTTATAATGAGACATGAGATATATATGCATTAGTGTTAGATATTGTAGTTATTTTGAATATTAGATGCAGATATTCATCATGTAATAATTCCTTAATTTATACGAGTATATAACCGTTTTTTTGTTCCGTTTGTTTGAAATCTACACGTTTAAAACTCGTACCATCCATTTTTCGTTTTTTCCATTCTCTATTTTTTTGACTGTATCGTTTGAAATTTTTTACTGTTTAAAACCCGTACCGTCTATTTTTGTATTTTTTTTCCTTTCGTGTTTTTGCTAACAATGGACCAGACCACTTCCTCTTGTTCATAGTTCCCACAGATCGAGAAGTCTATCTACAGTCTGCACAATCGATATCGATACTGATCCGGATTGGATCGGATCGGTGGGTATCGATTGATTTTGCCCCTGCTTTTTATAAAAAGTAATATTTTTTTACTATTTTACACCTGAACCATTCCGGATTGATCAGGGATCAGGGATTGGTCTCAGCCAATACCGATTTAATACGGCTAGACCGATACTTGCAACCACACTGCACAAACCTCATCTTTATTTTGAAACAATAGATGATGCCAGATCAACACATTTCAAAGAGACCACTCAAAAGACGGATCAGGCTCCTCTGTAGCGCGACGGTAAGTGTAACGCACATCTAACTATCAGGAATGTTCATGCACACAATCCAAGTTGTTCAAATGCAGCCCAAGACATTTCTGATTGTTGAATGCACGTTACACTGTTATAGGGTGTCGCGCGACAAAGGATCCCGATCCCTCAATGGACACCTACAAATGTGTAGACTTTGATGGCTGTAACTATGTGAGAACATTGGATAGTTCCCAAAAGGAAACACCCTCTCTAAAATTGGTGTACCCAGGGTATGAGGTTCCCGCATGTGCGAGGTCTGAAGAGGTGAGAACTACGCAGCCTTACCTTGAGAATGTTAAGAGGTTGTTTCGACCACTTGATCACCAAGTCACAACAATAACAACAATGTCCAAAATCTTATCCCAACTTAATGGGGTCGGCTACATGGAGATTCCAAGCAAGAACGAGCATGAAGATCCATGCAAAAAGATTGACGGGTTATGGCTAATTATAATAAGTGCCAACTGTCAACTAGACGCACCACTACAAATCAGCCACAGGCTTATAACAACAATAATAAGGTATCGGATGTCTACCCGACATATCATTAGGTTGCAGCATTCGTACCTTTACCGTTGGACCAAGCGCCCATTCGTACGTCTCTATCTTTTTTTTTGCAGAAAACATCATCTGTATCACTATAGAAATAAGGAATGATGTAGAATCACCACTTATATTAAAGTATAGGACTCAAATGAAACATACATGATTCAGTAATGGGCTACAATAGAGACTGGTCAAATCAAAGACCAGGGTACGAGTCAAGTTGAGGACTAATGAAGGTATTAGGTACTTTGGTCCACCTAGTTAATCTAGTCTTCCTATTTAATTGTACAAAATAAAATGAAATACAAGACTTAAAAGTGAAGTCCTAACATCAATCTTTTTAAATATTAAGCAACTAGTAGGCAAACTGTGTGTTGAGACTTGCACCTAGGCCAAATCCAGATCAATCTACTCTTTTTGTGTAGCTATATGAAGATGTAATCTTCTTCACCCTTGTGGCGTGATACTCTTTTGTCCACTTCTCTTCTCCAATTCACTCTTCTCCTCACCCTTGTCTTGTGCCGTTACTCTCCATCCATTTATTCACTCTTCACAAACCATGATTTCCATTATCCCTCTCCTTTGTGTTGTCTCTGAAATGTGCCACCAACTTCAGTGTAGAAACAATAGTACATTGAGCATTGTCAGATCTGGGAGAGCCATGTCACCGGCTTCATTACAACAGACACAATAATGATCAGAGAGTAGGCATTGTTGGTCAGAGTAGCAACAACAAGGCTAATCGAACTAAGAGCTATATTGCCAACTCCAGGACAAAATCAATGATCAATGTTAGATCTGAAAAAGCCACTGGCCACTGCCACAATCGACCTACTATTGGTTATTTGGCTATATGGCTCTATTTCTTGGTTTAAAAGCATTGTTTGATATCTGCCGACCAGTTTAGCGTAGAAATGACATCCGGAGATGTTGAGAGATCAATGTATAGAGAAAATGTAGACAAATACTGTCAATCATTTCCTCCCCATAATTTTGATCTAGGTTTACGTTAATTTTGTTTTGGAAGTTAAACTTTCAAAATATATTTCTTCTCTTTTGTGTTGCGATTCTTTGCCTTCAACTCTATTAATCATCATGGACCTAAGATCACAACTTTCACTTGTTAATCACCCAATGCTAGAGCCAGAATTAGAGACAGAAAGGAATATCAGAAATTCTCTATGCCAAATCCATTTTCTTATCAATTACAAACTTCAAGTGGCCACTACGAAAAGTTAAGACCAATAGTAAATGTCATTTACTTGGCAATTACAAAAGTTAATGCCATTTGCTTGGTAGTTACAAGTTTCTATAGTTACAAAAGTAAATGTCATTTGCTTGTAAGTCTGTTACAAGAGTAATGGACATTTCTTTTCTCCATTATGTTATGTTTGCTACCTTATCAGTATTATTACTAGGGAGATTGTTCTGGTTTTGCCCATCCACTAGATAGCTCTGATACCAACTGTGATACTTGAGTTTTAGTAGGCACAATTTTCGCTCACAATGAAAGGGGGATGCCCTTTTATAGACTTACAAATGGACTTCAAACTATTACAAATCCATATTTTTAGAGAATTCTAGATTTTATATTCTTACAAAACCATAACTTTTAATAAAGTAAACATATATTTATCTAGGACCCTCTAAAATAATCAGATGAGGATGCCACGTGGATTCTTGCCATTTCTTCTGTCGTCCAATTCTCTAGAAACTCTAGGCATTGTTGTTGAATGTGAATGATGAGTAAATGATAGGAGATTGTGGGTAGGTCTCATGCTATCCTAGTAGAATGTATTATTATTGCTAGGATTGAGTGATAGTCAACATCATTATGAGTGCACACAGTGTGCATGAAATGGCATCAATTTCTTGAGTTTAGGCTTCGAAATTTATAGGAAACTTGGTCAAAAGTGAAAAGGACTTGAAAATGGGTATGATATCGGATAAGTATTGGAACCAAGGTTTTTGTATGTGGTTGATTGGTGGAAAGGGGTCTATGGAAGAGAATGATGATACATTTAGTATTATCTAGATAAAATTGTAGAGGTCTAACCATTGCTTATCAGATTGGAACTTGGTGTTTATATATATGATTGACATGGTACTGGTATAGACAGAACTTATCTATGGTAAAGAGGGTAAGATGTGGGTAGTCAGGGTGGTATTTGACACAATCATATTGAAGTCCACATTTGTACACAAGAACGAGAAGGAGTTGTTGAAATGTGTTATGGCTGAAAGAGATGATAGTTTTGATTAACACGTTAAGGAATATTTCTAGAGAAGGAGGTTGATGAGAAAAGAGGTTGGACTAGATGAGGAAATTTACCAAAATATTTTTACTACCTATAATGTGCTTGACTTTGAATGACCACTTAGTGAACCAATCTACCCATCGGAGTAACTGAAAATGAAGGAGGAATCTTGTAGTTTTTTGGAAGAACTTCAATAGCAAAGAATGTGTCTTATGCAAGTTCATCATGTAGAGTAAACAAACCCGATGTCTTTATCAAGGCAGACATCATATGGATCTTAGAATTAGAAGAGCATATGTATGAGCTTTTCTTCCTTCTTCTAGGTTGGGCAATTTTTAGCAAAATGGCATTTTTACCATAAACATAGGACTTGTCACTGTTCTTGCCGCATAATTTCTTTTTTATGTAAATACTTCCATCATTTCTTGAAGGGAGGCTTCTACCTGAAGGGCTTTCTTGTAGGAGAATAGATTCTCGAATAGTTGCTTTCCTTTGGGGCCATTTCTTCTTTGTAGAATAGTCACAAGATTTGTGATCTTTACATTAGATCTTCAAATAGGTCTTCTCATAAACATTTTTGGGCTTAAAAGAAAGTTTATCTCATTCTTGAAGAAATTTCTTCTGGTTGTAGGGCTTATTGAGAACAGTAAGATTTTTGATGAATTTCTGCAAAGGATAGACGTTTGCCTTGTTATTCACAAAGCTTTGAGGCTTCATCACTAAGAAGTTCAGGAACTGATCTGAGAAAAACTCTCTTAAGCGTAACATCATCAATCGACGGCATTCTGTCAAAATGCTTATCGAGATCTTTTTTTGGAAAGAGCAGCATTTCATTTGCATGAATTCTTCTTTAGCTTTTTCTTTGAAATCTTGGGGAGGACTAAGAAATTGATTGTGAAAAGTGACAATGAATACTTCAACTAATCCTAACAGTATTAACTAGAGTTGCATGTATTCACTAAGAGAGCGTAACCTTCCTTGAGTTTTGATAAGAACTTGGAGATGACAAAATTGGTTGTAGCACCTTCCTAGAGGAGTTCTATTGTGAGCTAAGCATGGAATTCATATATCTTATCTGGACATTTGGAGACAGGAATATCATCAAAGGTGAAGAAATGTTTGGGTTCTTGATTCTGAAAGGGGCTACCATAATGAACAGGTTAGTTGTCTAAGTTATTGTGGCCATGGATTCCATTTCATCGTTGTTGAACTCAACTATAGGTTCTGTAGTATTTGCAGTAACTAGGGGTGTCAACGGTCCGGGTTGGTGCGGTTTCGGTCCGGTTCCACCGGTTTCGGTGTGACTTTGGAACTAACCGAAACCGCCCCATTAAGGAATTATCGGTTTCGGTCCGGTGTCGGCTTCGGTGCGGTTTGGGTTCGGGTTGTACCGGTTTGGATTTATCAGGTTCATTTCGGTTTGGATCGGTTTTTTAAACCGGTATGGACCATTAGCTTGGGCACTTGGGCTTGGGCGCTTGGGCAGTTGGGCTTGGGCACTTGGGTTTTGACAGGTTGAACTTGAATAGTTGATAAATGTTGGGCTTGGGCACTTGGGCTACTGTTGGTCCAGTTGGACACTTGGGGCCTTGGGCTTCTCCCACTTGAGAGTTGGCCCAGTTAGATTAATGAGTTTTAACTTTTAAGTCCGGTTTTATATCGGGCCGGTTTGGATCGGTTCCGGTTTCGGTGCATATTTCCGGTGTTTCCGGTGGCCCAATGGTCTAACCCGAACCGAACCGAACCGAGACCGGATTCAATTTTAAATACAAACCGAAACCGGCCCGATAAGCCACCGGTTCGGTTTGGATCGGGCTTAATCGGTTCGGTCCGGTCCGGTTTAACCGGTCCGGTTTAGATATTGACACCCCTAGCAGTAACCATGAAGTACAACTGAAGGATATCAGAGTTTTTTGAATCTGAGGCATCACTGGAGGAAAGGGGTATGGCTTGGCACGCTGGATTTGAAGATAGGTTTTGGATTGGGGCTCTTAAGTAAGAGGTAATTTGGTTGGGATTTTCTATAAGAGCTGCAGGTGGGTGGAGGTTGAGTTACTGGTGGAACATATTGGATAAATTTGGGGTACCTGTTGTGGGTAAAGGGAAAGATATAGTAGGTTGGGTTATGGTAATATTTGTATGTGTAAGTTGAGGTGGAGGACTAGAAGCATATGCTTGTTGTTGACCTGTTCGAGGTTTAGGCTGGTGGTGGAGTTGTCGCTGCTGGTTATGGACTGCTTTTAGCATGTCAATAGGGAAAGGGTTACTTGGTTTCTGGATAAGTAAAGGAATGAGGTTTGGATCACCAACATTCATGTGAGAATCATTAAAGTTCTCATACGGTCTAGATGAAGGAACAAAATATGGTAGAATAGATGGTTGTGGTGAAGATTGAAAAGATTGGGTTCAAGTTGATTCTCCGAGAGTTTAAAGTTGAACCTCAAGGAAACCTTCTTTTTTCCTTTTTCTTTTTCTACTAAGACGAATGAGGCATGTAAGACAGTGTGGCTGAATTCCACTCTTTGGCTTCTAGCCTTGTGTAATTCATTTATGTTATCTAAATAGAACTATTTTTAACCCTCCGCAAAAAATAATAATAATAATAATAATAATGGTACTTGATCACTTAGTACATATATATACATTGTGTGTTCTTTGTTATCTATTTTAATTTGGGTCTTTCCCCTTTCAACCACTCAGTAACATATAACACATGAAAATAAGGGTGCTGAAATATGAGATAACTTTCTAAATGAATTCTTAGTCTATTTATTAACATTGCCATTCTGGCCACTTTGCTCGAGGTCCGCTAATAAATATTTTAAGAAATGCACTCAATTCATTTTTTTTTTTTGGGTGGGGGGGGGGGGGGGGAGGTTAAGAATTCATCTACTTTCAAGTTCAAGGTTTTTTCACCAAAAAAATAGGTTCAAGTTCTCACTGACTTTAGTTAGAGAATCAATAACATTTGACAAAGTAGATTTTTTTTTTTTTTCAATAGGTTCCAGGGAAGAAACTGAGCTATCAATTTTTGAACTCACTGAGAGTCAAATTTGAGAGTATCACTCTCATTTGATAGCATTGAGATATACTTCTACTTCTTGAGGGAAAGAAATTTTGAAGAAAGATTTTCAAACTCGTTTAATAATTCACTAAAAACACATTGTAATTCTTATACGAAGTACTTCTTACCATATAAGCTTTTTTAATCATGCCTTCACTTATATTAAAAATAAAAGGGAAAAGGCTGTTGGAGCCTAAGCCGCATGCTACACCCCTCACATGGACTATTACATTTTCTTTAAAAGAAAAATAATGATTAAAACAATCAATGTGAAAGTGCGTCGGATAACTTGCTAGCTCCGAGAACCGTCTCCCAATATGAAAAAATAGTACAAGAATAACATATAGGTATGCATAACCAAGTGGGATATAAAAATACATGAAAACCAATTATGATAGGGTTTTCACATTCGGCATTGCCATCAACAAAAAGACTAACATTTGATAGCACTAGGCAGAAAGAGATCCAACTATGACAGGACTCTCACCTTCGGCATCACCATCTATAAGAAGATCTACCATAAGGGAATTCCTAGCTAGTCAAAACGAATCTTAATTTCCCAAATATGTCCCACATTAACCTCATGTCTCACACAATCCAGGTAATGATCCATAAGAAAGGATGTTGAAGATTTGCTACCGTTTGGCTCCATTTTTTTTTTTTTTTTTTTTTCCAAATAATCTTCTTAAGCTTGGAGTACGAAACTAATGGTCTGCATGATAACCATTCTATTTTTGGGCTAAATTTCTATTCAGAATTGATTTTTCCTGGGCCACATTGGTGGGCAAAAAAACACATTTGATAACATTTAGTAAATTCTATTTCTAAGCTAGAAAACAAAAATGTGATTGTTAAGTGCATATTAATTTTGGAGTATGGAACTTATATAAATTTATAAAATGTCATTCAATACCCAAAATTTTGACATATGCGGTGGTAGTGGTATGGCGGTAGTGGTATGGCGATAGAGGTGGTGGTGGCAGTGTAGTAGGATGTGGTGGTGGTAGCGGAGATAAAGAACAAAAAAATTGAGAAATAAAGAAATAGAATGATTATCGTGCAGGCCCTAAGTCATTTACCTACTAAATTTGAAGATAGTTTTGTAGGATTGGCACAGGAATCAGAGATTCGTTTAAAGAGGCATTTATTATTGTAAATATTATCAAGTATCTCTATAGCCCATAAGTGGGTTGGGTTCTGGGAGTGGCAGATTGGGGTTCGTCATAGCCTTCGACATTTCTAGCATAAGTGGCCACTGTCGACTCGAACCCAATGCATCTTCATGCCGGGGCACAAGCTTTAACCATTGTACCAAGGTTTCCTGTCACGATTCACTGTGCAGTTTCATCTACATCTGATAACTGATTTCCTGAATGTTAAGAAACAATCATGACAGCAGCCTTTAAAGAAACTGAAAGCGACGCTTTTGATACCCAACCACAGCCTCTACTTCCACAAGAAAAAGGAAACTATACTGCAAATATTGATAAGAGACTGGGAAGTACAAAACTGGTTGTTGAATACACAGGTTGGATCGTAGACATTTCAGTTCTAATATATCATTCTCTCCAGATTGCTATAATATATTATGGTAGATGTTGTGTATGTATTGTGAAAGTTTTTCACTCTCATTTGAGTGTGAGAAATATTCTATTTAAGTTTTTCAAATGCAACAGAAAACCAGTGTACAAAATGAGCAAACCAACCATGTTGAGAGAAAAAAAACAACCAAAAAGAAAACTTTTTGAGACCAACCTTAAAAGATTCAGCATGGAAGGCTTGCTCCGTCCGTCTTTAAATTGCTATCCTACCTGAACTTACAAATAAAATCAGTGGTTTCAGCATTGACAGTACAATTTCATCTCAGATGTTTTTCAAAACAAGCATCTGTGCCGCCTGCTTGAGTCCTTCGGCATCTATCATAATGTTACTATTGTTGTGGCCGACGTAGCCCCGGGATCTGTGAAAGATTTGAAACCAAAGAACAGCAAAGTATTTACGATTGATGTATCTATTTATATTCGCACGCCCAGTAAATCACATTCAGATTACATTGAAAAAAAAAAAAAAAAAACGATCGCTAACATGCATAATGAAGTGTTTCCTGCAAAGTTCAATAATGATAAGGTGAAGCATAAGAAAACAAAATACATATCAAGTTGGGCTATTGTGTAGGGTCTGGTACAGGATTATAAGTGGTCAGTACTGCAGTTAGTGGAGGTATAAATCTGTCAGTCATACCTTGTGAAGGTTTCAGAGAGTTAAGTAGCTCTTCCACTTCCAAGACAAATTCTCCTGTTTGTAACTCATAAACTGCAGGTAGGTCATTGGTGTATCATACCCTGATGATATAACAGAATGAAAAGTAGTTGTGTCACACATCATGGGGTGAAGGTGATCTTCCTTTGGTTCATTAGATGCTTTGCATATAGAGAAAATATATTTTATTACTTCTTCACCTTTAAACGTTGTCAGAGGTAAGTCACCAATGAAAGCATTTTCTCTTTTCCGGGTTCCTAACAACCAGAAGCGCAGCCTTATATTCATTCTTGCACATGTTTCTCCTCTTTTCTATTCTTTTCTCCTATTCATTTCTATGTTGTGATTAGATATGCATCAATTAATCCATCTCTTATTATTTTTTTTAAATGTCAATTGATCCATCTCAGTTCTATGTTTTCCTGTTTGTTGTAGCTGAGATTTTGGGAGTTACAGAGATATAGTCGCACATTGGTTAGGTTCAGTCCTTGGTGCCTTCATATACTTGAGGAGCTATCTCCACTTAATGCCTTAAGGTGTTGGGTTGTACCCTCCAACATGGTACCAGAGCGGGTTCTCACTGTATACATTTCTGAAGTACGTACTGCAACACGTGCTGGGAAGTGTCGAAATTTAATCCACACAGGCTACTAATTAGCCTACAGCCCCCCTTATATAGACCTGGGAGGCCCTCTACCTACCAGTTCGAATTTTTGGGTTAGAAACTTTACAGTTGTGCCAATTGCTTGCGTAGCTGATGCAGCACGCAGAAGGAAGAAGAGCTATCCACCAGCGTGTGGTTATTTTCCTACTCAACCTACTCAGTAGGTGTCTTAATCCTGGTCATGGGGTTATAATTTTCTTATTACGGTGTTTGTTTTCAGTAGGCCTTAGGAGTCTCAGTAGCATTTATTTCCAGTCACTTTCATTAAATCGTAAGAAGTAAATGGAGTAGGAGATTTAGTAGTAATTATGTCAGTTCTATACAAGTGGTAAGTTCTACAACCATACTGCAAACTGCACCTTTCTACTTAATTTTTTTTGGCAATCAGGGTTCAGCTAGTCAATTCTGAAATAGGACCCTATCAAGCAAAGCTGACCTCCTTTGTTTGATGGCTGGCTCATCCTTAAAAACAGACTTTCTGTGAAACTTCTTTTCATTTTTTCTCTTAATCAGTCTCCCTGAATTGAGATTTTCTAGAGGTGTCATTCCTTTCATCAAATGGTAAGTCCTTCGTCCCTGAAAACTCAGCGATTGCAACCGAACACACAAAGTGAACTTTTCAGACCTCATGTGAGAAAGCAGTCATACTTCACCACAAGAAGACAGAGTAGAGTATACGTGTGAAGAACTAAGAGAATAAGAGATGGTAAAAAAGGAAGAGCAAATACCAAGAAGATTCTATTAGTTTGAAAAACAGAATCTATTTCTCCCATTTATACCATGTATGGGGGTAAGTATGCACGTGGAGTAACTTCTAAAATTTTAAAATGAAAGGAGACTTGGTTACTCATTAACTAACTACGACCACCGAAGAATGAAATAACATTAGATATAGACCTATGAAGGACCCTTATTTGATTCCAAAATTGAACGGGTCTGATTGACCATATTCCTACACTTAGCCCTCCAATTGGATGATTCTTCCCAAGCCACATTAATTGTTAATAAACAACAAAACAGCAATTGATAGAACATTTAACTTTCATATATCTCAGTTTTGTGATCAGAAGACTAGTAACTTTTGCTTCTGCAACTTTAAGAATATATTCCATCAAATCTAATCACCAGATATGAAGATATCTATTTTATTCACTGTTTTTTCTTATTTATCCAGAAATCCTCACCAGAAAATACATCTAGTTCCGTCGACCTGGTTTAGAAGACACAAGTCTGTCCTGGGTCAACTGGAAGTTGCATTAGGATTATATATAAAATCATTTCAAAGATCAGTTATCAATTTCTTTTGAAGTGCCCATTTATTCTTTAGACTGTCTAGATTTATTTCCTTAGTCCTTTAGTTCTCTATAAAACATATTATTCTGGGCCTGTCCACAAAGCTTGAATCCTAAATTTGAGGTTTAGATTAGTTAGTTGCATTATTTGGTTTCAGAGCTGTCCCACTCTTGTTCTTTCGTTTATAGTAATCATAGTAGCCACTAGTGAGGCTGAACTTACTGCCATTACTAATTAAGTGGCTGCCATAGAGTGTCACTTCTCACCTTCAAGCGTTCTATTCTTTACAGGCTTATGTTGAAAAACTCACAGCAGCCATAACAGATAAGGAAATAGAAGTTAACCAGCCCAAAAAAGGGGGAAAAATTAAATTAAAACTCCAATTCCCTACAGTCTAATCCTCAGGAGCAACCCACCCCATCTTAAGTCTCCTAATGTCGTACATCAAACACAGCACAAGGTGGTCAGTTTAGATCATAGTGTGGCTCCTCAACAAGAGAATCAGCTCCATGGTATCTTCCCTTGGAAGACCATTGGATGATCCTCCTAATGGAGTTCAAAAGGGAGCTAAGCTGGAGGCAGAAGACTTCTATGGAGATAACTACCTGAAGAAATCTCTTGACTAGGTTCATAGCTTGGAAATATTTTTCTGATGGTATAGGCTAAGTAAGAAAGTTAGTGTTCACTGAGGCAAAGTTAAAACGGAACAGCAAGAAGTACAGGACAGGGTTCAAGGGCATAGCTTGATGAACAACAGGGCAGAAATAAAGGAAGCAATGAAGCAAAGGTTTTAACTCCCCACTACAAACAAAATGCATCACAATATGCATGGTCAAGGCAAGGCAACATCTACAAAAAAATCTGAGATCTGTAACCAGTAACCGGAGAGAGGAGAGAAAGAGAAATTGAGAGCAGAAGAGAGACTGCAAGGAGAGGAGCAGCCAATTGATATGAACCAAGTAACCTGGAACTAGGCTAAAATCCCATCGGCCAACCTTAGCATCTCAACCAAGGTTAGTTTTTTTTTTTTTTGGGTGAATAAATAATTCATTACCAAGAGAAAGAGGAAAAACTCAAGGAGCATTCCTAGTCCTAATGATGGAGTTTGGAAGCTCCTAGGAGTTTACAATATGACAATTTCTAGGGGAGGAATTACAAGTGGTTGTACACCAAGAAACTTTTGCTTTGACATCAAAGAAGATGGAGCTCCAAATCTTATCAAGAGAGCGACCTATGAAATCTGATTTATCGAAGCACAGAATGCAAGTCTTCCCACAGTGTCACAGATGGTCTTTCCACGGAATGTCATATCCATCCAAATCAATTCATGGTGGAATGGGAGGATTGTCCTTTCGTAAGGCCAGCATTTGCAAAGAATCCCTTTCCAAATGGAAGAAGAGACACTGCAAGCAAAGAAGAGGTGCTCTATAGTCTCCGTCTCAGTGCCACATAGGATGCACAATGGATCTGCTGGAATGCCTCTTTGAATGAGAAAGTAGTTTGTGGGTAAGGACTTAGAGAACACTCTCCAAGCCGTGAAGCTTTGGCGGGGAATGTGATGCTTGAACCAAATGAGACGGTATGCCATGGAGATACCGGGCCATGAGTCCTAACAAACTCCCAAGCTGCCTCAGGGGAGAAGGTCATAGTGGAAGAAGGCTTCTAGAGAATGGTGTCCGGCCTAAGCTGCTGGGAAGGAGAGATGACCGGCAAAGAGTTCCAAATGTCCGCTAGCTGCGCCATAGAATGGGCCGGAGGGGACCAATTGTCTGAAGATCGAATATCCGCAACAAGGGAAAATTTGAGAGGCCTGAATCATAAATCCTTCAGGCACTTACAATGTGATAGAAGATTCCCAAGGCGTGCCAGGGATCGAACCAAGGGGTAGTTGCATACTTGCATCTCACAACTGAAGATTCTGAATCCCACAGAACATAGAGGCAACAAAAGCCAATTTCATTGAAAAAATCCTTACACCTTTAACAGAAACTAAAACAGAATTACAATAGGAAAGAAGTAAGAACAGAAACATCCTCTACCTTTAACTAAACTAATCCTTACAAGGGAGGAAGAGAAAATAGAACTCTAAGAAAGCAAAAAACAAATTTAAACTCCTATCTACTAACACACCCCACTGGTATGTTTATTTTAGTGAACCAACTTTATCGAATTGGCTAGTACTCGGTTTGAACCAGAACCAGAAAACTGGTTCAATGGTGAACCAACAGCTGAGTTCATGTCTGAGTTAACTCAGTAACAACAAGGCCAAGTTACTTTGAGTGTGTAAATAAATCTGAGATCTGTAACCAGTAACCAGAGAGAGGGGGGAGAGAGAATTGAGAGAAGAAGAGAGAGTGCAAGGAGAGGAGCAGCCAATTGTGTGTTGCTTCCTCCCTCTATACAGCAAGATAACTAGAAAAAGGAACCTACTCTAACTAGGAAAGTAAACAACCTAGTCTAAACTTGAAAAGGGAACAGGATGATAGCTACATCATGTTTGGACAAACCCCCAACTGTGACTCATATCTTAACAGAATGGGATAAAGATGTTATCTTAGCACAGTTCAGAAATGGTTTGCAGCCTCAGATAACAGTTGGATTGGCTTAGTAGGCCTCCCAGATGGATTGTGTCATCCAAGTTGCTTATCAGGTAGAGAAGCACCTGAGAATGCCTGGAAATAGTAGGTGTGATGTTCCTTCAAGGAAAAGAAGAGGTCTTTTGAGGATGGTATACTCTCAATATATCTATTTGTGTTGTAATAATGGACTTTAGAGATGATGTTAGAATCCAAACAGGTACTTAAGTTCTTTAGGGGTTTATTGCTCCTTGTAATATTCTAGAACATTATCTACATTATTATTATAAATTAAGAGGTAGTGTCAAGTTTTATTCCATTCAACAATTTGATTTTATCTTAAATCTCTCAAATTTCTATTCAGTCTTATTGTTTTTCTTCCTCGCTGCCATACTTTTTTTTTTTCTGATAATGACGGGTATCCAAGCCTTCAGCCTGACTAGTCCCACGGGCCCATACTGACCCCAAAACAGCTTGGATCGGGTCATACTGGGGTTGAATGAGAACCATTCAACTTTCACTGAAAGCAATAAAGAGCACTGAACACCCCCATGTGAGTGGCCCCAAGGTAAGAGGAGGTCGAACTCAGAACCACATGCTTCTTGAGGCAAAGGTCCCTTGCCAACTCAGCTACCCCTTGGGGTTAAATTATTACCATACAATGTTTTCTTGCTGTATTAGTATAATCTTGGAGTTCGGAAACCCTGTTCGGGTTGCTTATGGCCCACCTAAACTAATATCAGCTCATTAAACAAGTTAACGGCAAAACTTTAAACAATCTGAAGCTCCCAAGGAGGGTGAAAAATTGCTAATAATATAGAATCTCAAAACCTACTAAAAAAGTAAGGGACAATCTGGAATTAACTTAAATAGAGGAGGCAATTCTGGAATTCAAATAAAAGGGCGTGAAGTAAAATGGATTTAGCAAATAAGTCTTTAAAGGTAAGAAGGAAGAAATCCTTCTTCAACCTATCAATCCCGAAATTCCAGCGCAAGAGTTCTTCCCGATTTATTCAACCCTCTATCCCAGGCTTCCAAGTTGCAGGAAGAAGTTGAAAAAGGAGGTTCATAATACATTCCTCCATCAAGTCCAGACCATTGATAATTCAATCAATAAGCACCATTCTAAAGGGAAACCCAAGTTGCAGGTAGCGGTAGCAGCAGACCACAGTTGCAAGTCACAGTTCAGACGATAAGGGAAGCTAACAAGGGCAAGGACCTCGGGGTTTGAGTTGCCTTAGGGAGGTGATCTATTCCCTGAAGCACCAGGTCAAGTTAAGTTGCCTTAGTGGGTTCGAACGAACTCAGCCAAGTCCCAAACACCACCAATACATTGAACTGTAACAAGAAAACCAAAATAGAAGGAAGAAGGGGAATAAGGGAGAAGAAGAGAGGGAAGGAACTCACCGAAGGAGGTAAGGATTGAAACGAAAGATAGGAGAGAAAAATAGAAAACCTCAAGACCAGCAGTCACACCTATGGTTTAAAGTATCGGTCCGTATCGTACCGTATCAGCCCTTACCGATACGATACTGACCGATACGATACATGAAATTTTTAAAACCCTTTTGTATCGATACGTATCTTACGATACACACCGATACGCACCGATACGTACCGATACTCTATGGAAAATTCAAAATTGAAGTGAAATGTACGTTTCGGTATGTATCGGTACGTATCGGTATGTATCGACCGATACACACTGATACGTACCGATACGGTCATAAAATGGCCAAAATGGGTAATTTTTTAGAAAAACACAATTTTTTGAGGTGTTTTTGTTCCAAAGTTGCTGCCAACCATTTTTCTCTCTAACTAAAGTGGAAATTAAGGTTGGAAACAAGGATTTTACATTTATGGGACAACTACAAACCTTGGATTCTTAGTGCGATACTCTCAATTTACTGTTTATGCATAATACATGTTATATATAACTTTTTTTAACTATTTTTTTATGCAAAAGTGTATAAAAAAGTGTTTTCTATTTATTTATGTGCATATCTTAGCGTATCTCCGATACGATACGATACCCTACAATACGTATCTTAATTTTGGCCGACCGATACTGCAACCGATACCGATACTTTAATCCTTGGGACTCACACCACACTTACAGTAAACAATAACAACAACCTCAGCCTTATCCCAACTTAATGGGGTCAGCTACATGGATCCAACCAAAACAAAGTAAGAAAAAAATTCCAAACAGAAGGGGGTAGGAAGATGAGAATAAGAGGAAAAAGGCATAGCTCAGTAAGTTAGGAAAATCTCAGCTACATGGATTCTTACCCTCTAATAGGCTCTATCCAAGGTCATACTTGGGACAAAACCGAGACTATGCATGTCATTCCTCACCACTTCGCCTATGAAATCATATCACTTCTTACTCGGGCATCCTCAGTCCTCCTTTGAAAATAGCCACACCACCTCAAATGACTTTCGTGGAGCTTGTCGTTGATCGGGGCAACTAACAAATCAGCTCCAATATGCTCATTTATTACTTTATCATTCCTATTTTTACCGCACATCTATCTCTACATCCTCATCTCAGCTACAAAATAGGTTCTCTATATCCTCATCCCAACATTCCTATAGAATTTTTCCTTGAGCTTTAAAGAGATATGCCAATCACACAACACTCTAAACACACCTCCACTTCTTCCATCCTACTTTAGTTCTCTATGAAACATCATTCCTCTGTCATATTTTTTATTTAAGGTTGACCCCAATATCTAAAACAGCAAAA
>NW_024870485.1:197740-248833 GCF_013358625.1 Macadamia integrifolia
AAAAAAAAAAAAAAAAAAAAAAAAAAAAACAAACTCAATGATCTTCTCCCTCCACTCCATTGGTGGGTTATTAATAAGAAAATTGAACCCCTAAAACATAGTAACTCTTAAAGTAGGAATGAGAATCAACTCAAATAATGAGACATAATATCCACATAATATCCTACGTAATCTATCCAAATAAAATGAAAGATTATATGATTATCTCAAAATAGAAATAAATCCTAATTATCCTCCTGATACGGCCAAATTGACTGCCCAGTAGGGCAAGGATACGCGTCGCGCACTTGGACACGTGTCACCCACCTGACAGAGGCTACAAGGACTCTACCACGTTAACTGCGTGAAGAGAATATCCCCACGAAGGGGATAGGACGTATCCGAGTAGAACTCTATAAGGAAAGGAGGTGGACCCGATGAGGATTCCTCCAAGAAAAAGGGAAACCCTAAACCCTAAAAGCTATATAAGAGGGCCTAAGAAGAAGGAAAAAGGTAAGCATTACTACCCACACCATTACTCCTATAACAAAAATTGTGCGGCCGACCCCTAACTTGAGCGTCGGAGGACTAACCCCGGACAAAGCTCCGGGCCTCTGCCGTCTGTGCTTGTGCAGGATCAGTTCATACAGATTTTCGGCAACAACAGATTGGCGCCGTCCGTGGGAACGACAGTAATGGTGGGGAGAACCTACAATCGCAAGAAGACAAGAGCAGCATCGAACATGAACGTGGGGGAGGAGGAACCTTCAGGAGGGCTCCCTCCCTCGACGGAAATTGGACGAGAAAGGGGGAACGATGATCGGGAAGGTTCCGTGAGGTACCAACGTTCGGCCGGATATTCGGTGCGCAGAGATAGTAATCCTCCGCCCCCTCCCGGAGCGCAGGAGTATGTGACGAGGGAGCAGTTCGAAGCCCTCCAGGACAAATATGCCCGAATGGCCGAGGCAATGAAGGAGGTCTCCAAAGCTCTCCCAGAAGACCGGCGAAGCACTGCGAGGCCACCATATCCAGCCCGAGAGAGCTCGAGACGAGGACCGGAGCAGTACAGGATCGATAAGATCCGGTCATAATCTTCGAAACCGAGCAATGAGTGAAAGTTCCACACCCAGGGGAAGGACGCGGCGTTCTGCCGAAGACCGACATGGGGAACCACGCCAAGGAGGCGAGCAGAGACACGAGGACTCGGGGTTAAAGCAGATGATCCTGGACCTGAAAGATGAGATCAAGAAGGTGGCAGAAAATCAGACGGGAGCCCGCAAGCCAGACCTCACTAATGACACGGCTCTAGTTGATGAGGTCATGAGGGACCCGCTCCCGATCAGCTTTCGCCTGCCCAAGTATGACACTTACGACGGGTTTGGGGACCCCGTCGATCGCCTGGAAGGCTTTAAGGTCGCCATGCAGTTCCATCGAGTCTCGGAAAACATTATGTGTCGCGCCCTGCCATTGACGTTCAGAGGAGCGGCGAGATTATAGTACAACCGTCTGCCGACAAAGTCGATCCACAGCTTTAGCGATCTAAGTTACTTCTTCGTGAAGGGATTCTCCAGTAGCCAACCCCTTCAGAAGACTACGTTGAACTTGACCAACGTCAAGCAACATGAAGGATAATCATTGCGGAACTACATGAAGCGCTTCCAACAAGAGAAGATCACGATCAGAGGTCTAGACCCGAAAGAAGAGTTCACAGCCATGCTGGGAGGCATCAAGGATAAGGAGCTAAAAAGGTCTTTGACGAAGCATACACCTAGGAACCTGGCCGAGCTAAGAGCTCGATGCGATAAGTACATCCAGATGGAAGAAACCCTTCAAGCCGATGAAGAAGCCGAAAGGAAGACGGGAAGAAAAAGGATCTCAAGGGGAGGCGAAAAACCCTCCGAAGAAGGCAAAAAACGGAAGTCTGAGCGCAGTCGGGCACCCAGTCCACCAAGGAAGTTTGAGAAATACGCACCCCTGAACCGAAGACGAACGGAGGTACTGATGCAGATAAAGGACTCCCTGGATGCCAGAGCCATGAAGTGGCCAAGGAAGATGGGACGGCACCCCGAGAGACGCAATATGGACAGGTATTGCCACTTCCACAGAGACCACAGCCACGACACCGAAGATTGTTGGCACCTCAAGGGGGAGATAGAAGGAATGATCCGAAGAGGATATCTAGGCCGATTCGTGGACCGCGAAAAGGAGGACGCCCAAGACGGTAATGACCGTAGGGATAACCGTCGGAGAGATGGCAGAGGCCGCTATGAAAGAAGGGGGCCTGCCCGTAGAGGCAATCAGGAACGGCGAAGGGACCAGACACCCGAGGAAGTTGACCATCACCTCCGAGATGAGAATAAGAGCCCAACTAGAGTTATAGCGACCATTTGTGGAGGCCTAGCCGCTGGAGAAAGTTCAGTCTCGGCCCGGAAAGCAAAAGCCTATGCGAGAAGCGTGCATGTGGCTGAATGGTCGAACAAGGCGAGGACGGGGATGGTTATTTCCTTCTCAGACGACGACCTGGAATGGCTGCACACCCCGCACGATGATGCCCTGGTAGTCACTATGACCATAGCGGATTGCAAAGTGAAGAGGATCCTAGTGGATAACGGCAGTTCAGCTGATATCCTGTTCCTGGAAGCTTTCCGAAAGATGGGCCTGGACGAAGGAAAGTTGAAAAAAGTAGAACACCCATTGCAGGGAATCTCTGGCGTCCCAGTAAAAGTGGAAGGATCGATTGAGTTGCTAGTAAGAGCCGGCTCCGGAGATCGCCAAGTAACAGTCATGATCAACTTCCTGGTAGTAGGCATTACCTTGGCATACAACGCCATACTAGGAAGGGTTGGTTTGAACCTACTAGAGGCCGTCGTCTCCACACCCCATCTCAAGATGAAATTCCCAACCAAGAACGTGGTCGGGGAATGTCGAGGCGATCAGGAGGCATCCCGGAGGTGCTACGCCACTACCTTGTGGGGAAGAGAAAAGGTGGGCGAGGCGCTCCCAATAGAAGATCTGCGCGATGACGCCAGTTATCAACGGGGGGAGCCGGCTGAAGATCTGGTACAGGTTGAGGCCGAAGAGGGGGATAGCGCTCGGCAATTCCAGATCGGGGCTACAATGCCAAGGCAACAGCGAGAAAAACTCGTCTCATTCCTCCGAAACAACTCTGACGTCTTCGCCTGGTCGGCTTCAGGCATGCCTGGAATAGACCGAGGGGTAATAGAGCATCATCTGAATGTTAACCTGACGAAGAAGCCGGTGCAACAGAAGAAGAGGACTTTCGCCCCCGAAAGGCAGCAGAAAATAGACGAAGAGGTAGAGAAGTTGCTGAAGGCCCAGTTCATCCGCGAGATCCAATACCCGGAGTGGATATCCAACGTGGTGATGGTCCCGAAGGCAAATGGAAAGTGGAGGATCTGCATCTACTTCACGGACCTGAACAAGGCCTGCCCGAAGGACGCATACTCCTTGCCAAAGATAGACCTCCTCATTGATGCCACGGCAGGGTACGAGGCGCTAAGCTTCATGGATGCGTACTCGGGGTACAATTAGATCAAGATGTCAGAGATTGATGTCCCGAAAACATCCTTCGTGACCGAGGGAGGACTGTACTGCTATGAAGTCATGCCCTTCGGGCTGAAAAACGCAGGGGCCACCTATCAAAGGTTGGTGAATAAAATCTTTAAGGGGATGATCGACAAAACCATGGAGGTGTACGTGGACGATATGCTCGTAAAAAGCCTGAAGGCAGAATGACACATTCAAGACTTAGAAGAGGCGTTCTAGGTGCTGAGGCGGTACGGTATGAAGCTAAACCCGACAAAGTGTGCATTCGGAGTAGCCTCGGGAAAGTTCCTCGGCTTCATTGTCACGGAGAGAGGAATTGAAGCCAGCCCGGTGAAAATACAAGCCATTCGGGATATGAGATCACCCCAGAATGTGAAGCAAGTCTAGGAGCTAACAGGTCGGGTCGCCGCCCTTAGGCGATTCATGTCTAGGTCGGCTGACAGGTGCCTGCCCTTCTTTAAAGCACCGAAGGGGACCAAAAAGTTCGAATGGACGGAGGAGTGCAAAAAGTCCTTTGAACAACTGAAGGAGTACCTGGCCGCACCCCCACTGCTGACGAAGCCAAACACCGGGGATACCTTGCAGATGTACCTTGTTGTATCAGCAGTGGCGGTAAGCGCAGTACTGACGAAGGAAGAAGGGAGGCAACAACGGCCAATATACTACGTCAGCCGAACCCTGCTAGATGCCGAAACAAGATACAAAAAGACGGAGAAAGTGGTATATGCCTTGGTAACAGCGGCAAGAAAGCTGAGGCCCTATTTTCAATCACATACGGTATGTGTACTCATGAACCAGCCCCTGAAGAAGATACTGCAACGGCCGGATATGTCCTATCGCCTGGTAAACTGGGCCATAGAGTTGGGAGAATTCGACATCCAGTACAAACCGAGAACCGTAATTAAAGCACAAGCCCTCGCAGATTTCATCGCTGAGACGACGCTCCCTGATGATCCCCAGGAGTTTGCGCCGAGGACCGAGGAGAAAAGGCTTGGACATTGTACGTGGATGGTGCTTCCAACAGCGCAGGAAGCGGTGCAGGAATCATATTGGTCAGCCCCGAGGGTTTCAAGATAGAATACGCCCTACGGTTCGACTTCGATGCCTCCAACAATGAAGCCGAATACGAAGGGTTAATAGCCGGAATTAATCTGGCTCGGGCTTTGATGGTACAGGAGCTGGTGGTGCATAGTGACTCACAGCTCGTGGTACGACAGGTGAATGGAGACTACGAAGCCAAGGAACAAAGGATGGCTGGGTACTTGAAGACAGTGCGAGAAAGAATAACAGCCTTCAAGGATTTTGAGATAAGGCAAGTGCCAGGGGAACAGAATGCTAGTCCTGATGCACTATCACAATTAGCCACCTCCGACTTCACTGACCTCGGACGATCGGTGTATTTCGAAGTGCTACCACAGCCAAGTACCGAAAGACCCCGAGAGGTATTACCTGTAGGTGAACACGGCCATAGCTGGATGGATGCCATAACCGAATACCTCAAGGAAGGAAAGCTCCCAGAGAATAGGGACGAGGCAAGGAAAGTACGAATGAGGTCAGCACGCTTCCTTCTAAAGGACGAGACACTGTACAAAATAGGGTTCACCGTGCCGTACCTCAAGTGTCTAGACCCCGCCGATGGCGAGTACGCACTCCGAGAGGTGCATGAAGGGATATGCAGCCAGCACCTGGGGGCCCGGGCCTTGGCACATAAAGTGCTAAGGCAGGGTTTGTATTGGCCGACAATGAGGAAGGACGCGGAATCATTAGTCAAGTGCGTCAAGTGCCAGATGTTCGCCCCCGTTCCCAAGCTACACTCTACCGAGCTCTCTTCTTTATCGAGCCCAATACCATTCGCCATGTGGGGAATCAACATCGTGGGCCCATTCCCCCTGGCCACGAGACAAAGGAAATTTGTCGTGGTGGCGGTAGACTACTTTACGAAATGGGCAGAAGCCGAAGCACTGGCGACAATAACTGAAAAGAACGTAAGGGACTTCTTCCAGAGGGCGGTAGTCTATCGATTTGGAATCCCTCGGGTTGTGGTAACGGACAATGGAACTCAGTTCGCCAACCCGACCTTCGGCTTGTTCTACGATGCCCTCGCCATTGACCACAGGAAAACCTCTGTCGGTTATCCACCGACCAACGGGCTGACAGAGGTAACCAACCATACACTGCTTCAAGGAATAAAGAAGAGACTGGATGACGCCAAAGGACTATGGGCAGACGAGTTGCACCACATCTTCTAGGCCTACCGTACAACTGAGAGATCGGCCACCGGAGAAACACCCTTCATTTTAACTTATGGCACTGAAGCTGTACTTCCAGTGGAGATAGGGGTCGTAACCCATCGGATTCAGTACTACAATGAAGAGGAAAACGATGGAGGGCTCCGAGCGAATTTAGACCTCTTGGCCGAAGTCAGGGACACCTCGCAAGAAAGGATGGCCGCTTACCAACAGAGGGTTGCTAGGCACAACACCAAAGTTCGAAAGAACGAGTTCAGAATGGGTGACCTCGTCCTCAGAAGGGCTGAAGTATCAGACCCGAGACATCAAGGGAAGCTAGCTCCAAATTGGGAAGGTCCATACAGAGTCTCAAGGGTAATACGACCAGGGTCCTATCACCTGGAGACTACGGGGGTAGAAAGGGTACCCCGATCGTGGAACTCTGAGAACTTAAGAAAATTCTATCAGTAGTGAAGTAGCAAGCACATTAAGCACACTTGTTTTTGTAATTTTTGCTCCTATGCACTTTTAAGTTGTAATTCCTCATCCTAAACTCCGGAGGATCTCATTCATGAAAAATAAGAAAGCTGGTTCACGGCAATTGAGAGGAATACTGGTTGGTGACCTTAACTCTGCCGAACGAATATAGCCGAAGGTCTTCACCTCGGTCGGGGGCTCAGGCAAAGGCCGAGCTGACCGAAGGTCCTCACCTCGATCGGGGGCTCAAGCAAAGGCCGAGCCGAATTGACCGAAGGTCCTCACCTCGGTTGGGGGCTCTGGCAAGGGCCGAGCCGACCTGACCGAGGGTCCTTGCCTCGGTTCGGGGCTCAGGCCAATGGCCGAGGGGACCTAACCGAAGGTCCTCAATTTGGTAGGAAGTGACGACGATCGAAGGATCTGCCCTCGGCTGGATCTTCGGATCAACACGAGTTTAAAAGACCCGTTGGCCGGAGTTGAGGGGGAACACTTGGTGAAAACCTCAAGTCCAGAGCCCTCGGACTCGAAAAACCTCTCGGATAAGCCGAGGGAGCGGGACCGAGCCTTGCTAAAGTAGACGTGCGCATCATTAGGCTGGCAACAAAGGGTTCCCGCCTTCCTGCGCCTACCTGTGGGCTAAAGATCACCCTACCCGAAAGAACACGAAGAAGTGGAAGTCAAAGCATACGAAGGCCAAAAATACATTCATTGATAAAACCCGAAGGCCAAGAGTACATTCATTGATAAGACCCGAAGGCCAAGAGTACATAAAAAAGACCCGAAGGCCAAGGTTACATGAAGAAGCCCAAAGGCTCATATCAAAAACAAAAAGAGCTCAAAGGCTGAGCCGAGACCCAGGGTGGCTTCAGGAGGCGTCCGTCGGATTCACGGCCTCATCCTCAACATGGTGGGTCTCCTGATCGGAGCCATCATGACCGGGGGTCGAAGGGACCTCGTGTTGCGGCTGAACCTCACCTTCCTCGCTGCAACCTCCACCACCGGCATCGGCAACCTCGGTGGCTGATGGGGCCGCCTTAATGCACTCCTCTTCGAAGATGAGCCCACTGTCCTCGAAAGAGACCCCTGGGTAGCGCTCGAGGACCCTATCTCGGACCTCGGTAGCACCCATGGTGAACCCAGGGGCGATGGCACGCTTAATCTCTCCGCCAACTTCCGATCGCATTCCTGGCGCGTAAGGAGTTCCTCTTCCAGGTGCTCGACCTTCTCGAGGAGAACCGAACGCTCATTCTCCAGGACTGCCTTCTCTCGTTCGGCGATCTCGAGGTCTCGGCCCATAGCTTCAGCCCGAACCGCCAACTGACCCATTTGGTTTTGGGCCCACATGAGACACCGAAGGTCAGAATGTTGTGAAAAATAAACAAAAATTAGAGGACCGAAGCTTACCCCGGCCATGAAGATGCAGGCGTTGGTTATCATGGCCGCCGTCCCTTGTCGTTGAGCTTCGGCAGCATCTCGGGGAAGACTGCCCTTCATCACCAGCTCACGAGCAACACGCCCGACTGCCAACGTGTCGTCTTCCTTGACCGACCACTGAGGGACAAATCCGACTTCGGCCCTCACGTTCCCCACCCTCGGGCTTCTGAAGTCCGCGGCGGGGGAAGAGTCTCGGGCGGGCATGTCATGGCCCGGAGCAGCGAGGGCCTGGACTGCCTCGGTGCTTGGTCCCTCACCCCTAGATCTTTTCTTTGGAGTCTCGGAGGAGGGCCCCTTCTCCTTCCTCTTCGGCCTCTGTTGCTGCTGGGCATCCCGCGCCCTGGCCTCCCTTATTTAGGCTTGCCTCGCCGCTGCGGCAGCCTTAGCCTCGGCCCTAGAGATTTGCACTGCATAAAGAAACAAAGGGAGTCAGTACGAAACACCGACGCCTGAGGGAAACAAACTTGGGCTAGCCTAACTCACCCGGGCTAAGCCCGAATCTGAACAGTATGGCGTCGGACTTGAGGTAGTCGGCCTCGACTAGAGGGCAGGTTTCTTGCCGCCTCGCAATAGCCAACGACTCCGCGTCTACCCCAAAAAGGGCAGGGGCGGAGTTCACCTCCCTTAGGTCAAGGATATCCCAGACAGTGCCGAAGGGCACCCCCTCGGACGACCTCACGAAGAACTCTTTCCACCCGTGGATCGACGTCGGGTAACTACTCAGCTGCCAAAGGTCCTTTCGGGGGCAGAAGTAGTACCAACCCGAAAGCCCCTTACAGGCCTGAAGGAAGAAGCAGTTGATGAAGAGAGGAAAGGAGAGAGGCCTCTGGTGCCTTGAGAAAAGGACGACGAAGCTGAGCACCTGCCGCCATCCGTTCGGCATCAGATTGGTCGGACAAATCCCGTAGTGCCGAAACACTCGGGCGAAGAAGGGATGGAGGGGAAGCCGAAGGCCGGCCTTAAACGCCTCCTTGTACAAGCACAGCTCTTCGGAGTTCCGATAGCTGGCTCGGTCAGAAGGTCTGGGCAGCCAGAGCTCGAAAGTGTCTGAGATACCGAAGGAGGCCTTCAGCTCCTCCAGTTCCGGCTCATCCATGGTGGATACGATATGGAGAGCCTCCACCTCTAAGGGTTCCTGGGTCTGGGCTCGGGAATCGAGCATCCTCTCCCTAAATCCTGCACCGTTTGAGCCACCCTCGGACCCAGACGGCGAGGCCCCAGACAATGAGTCACGGGCAGATGGCAAATCGGAGGAGTCCGAGGACATCCCTCGGACCTCCCCTGGACTCCGACGCCTACGGTTAGACTTTGTCCTCTCGGAGGATGATGGACTGTAGCCCGACGAACAAGACATGGAACTTACTTTCGGAGTATTGCTAAACTAGAGGAAAGCTGAGACCGATGGTAAACTCTCCAAAGGAAACACAGACCGAAAGAAGGCTCTCCGAGGGAAAAAGAAAAGTGCCCCACAAATGGACCCCCACACTATATAGATGGAAGGAAAACGGTATGACTACCCGAGTATTAATGGCGCCGCCACGTCACCGAGTACGAATTCTTGAGGTTTGCGCCCGAACGGACCAAACCGAAGGTCCTCACCTCGGTTGGGAGTTCGTCCAAGGCCGAACGGACCTGACCGAAGGTCCTCACCTCGGTTGGGAGTTCGGCCAAAGCCGAACGGACCTGACCAAAGGTCCCTACCTCGGTTGGGAGTTCAGGCAAAAGCCGAACGGACCTGACCGAAGGTCCCTACCTCGGCTGGGAGTTCAGGGAAAAGCCAAACGGACCTGACCGAAGGTCCCTACCTCGGTTGGGAGTTCAGGCAAAAGCCGAACGGACTGGACCAAAGGTCCTCACCTCGGTTGGGAGTTTGGCCAAGGCCGAACGGACCTGAACGAAGGTCCTCACCTCGGTTGGGAGTTCGGCCAAAGCCGAACGGACCTGACCAAAGGTCCCTACCTCGGTTGGGAGTTCAGGCAAAAGCCGAACGGACCTGACCGAAGGTCCCTACCTCGGCTGGGAGTTCAGGCAAAAGCCAAACGGACCTGACCGAAGGTCCCTACCTCGGTTGGGAGTTCAGGCAAAAGCCGAACGGACTGGACCAAAGGTCCTCACCTCGGTTGGGAGTTTGGCCAAGGCCGAACGGACCTGAACGAAGGTCCTCACCTCGGTTGGGAGTTCGGCCAAAGCCGAACGGACCTGACCAAAGGTCCCTACCTCGGTTGGGAGTTCAGGCAAAAGCCGAACGGACCTGACCGAAGGTCCCTACCTCGGCTGGGAGTTCAGGGAAAAGCCAAACGGACCTGACCGAGGATCCCTACCTCGGTTGGGAGTTTCAGGCAAAAGCCGAACAGACCTGACCGAAGGTCCCTACCTCGGTTGGGAGTTCAAGCAAAAGCCGAACAGACCTGACCGAAGGTCCTTACCTCGGTTGGGAGTTCAGGCAAAAGCCGAACGGATCTGACCGAAGGTCCTTACCTCGGTCGGGGGTTCGAGCAAGGCCGAGCCGAACTAACCGAAGGTCCACACCTTGGTTGGGAGTTCGGCCAAAGCCGAACGGACCTGACCGAGGGTCCCTACCTCGGTTGGGAGTTTCAGGCAAAAGCCGAACGGACCTGACCGAAGGTCCCTACCTCGGTTGGGAGTTCAGGCAAAAGCAGAACGGACCTGACCGAAGGTCCTTACCTCGGTCGGGGGTTCGAGCAAGGCCGAGCCGAACTGACCGAAGGTCCACACCTCGGTTGGGAGTTCAGCCAAAGCCGAACGGACTTGACTGAGGGTCCTTACCTCGGTTGGGAGTTTCAGGCAAAAGCCGAACGGACCTGACCGAAGGTCCTTACCTCGGTCGGGGGTTCGAGCAAGGATGAGCCGAACTGACCGAAGGTCCACACCTCGGTTGGGAGTTTGGCCAAAGCCGAACGGACCTGACTGAGGGTCCCTACCTCGGTTGGGAGTTTCAGGCAAAAGCCGAACGGACCTGACCGAAGGTCCCTACCTCGGTTGGGAGTTCAGGAAAAAGCCGAACGGACCTGACCGAAGGTCCACACCTTGGTTGGGAGTTCGGCCAAAGCCGAATGGACCTGACCGAGGGTCCCTACCTCGGTTGGGAGTTTCAGGCAAAAGCCGAACAGACCTGACCGAAGGTCCCTACCTCAGTTGGGAGTTTCAGGCAAAAGCCGAACGGACCTGACCGAAGGTCCTCACCTCGGTTGGGAGTTCGGCCAAAGCCAAACAGACCTAACCGAAGGTCCTTACCACGGTCGGGGGGCTCAGACAAGCCCGAGCCGAACTAACCGAAGGTCCTTACCTCGGTTGGGACTTGAGCATGGCCAAGCCGAACTAACCGAAGGTCTTCACATCGACTAATCGAAGGTCTCGGTCGCAAGCAGAACTAAAGCCAAAGCCGAAGCCGAAGGAATAAGGCCGAAGGGACGCAAAAAAAAAGAAAGAAAATTGAAAAGATGATGAAAATTTTGATTACTCCCACAAGAAGTCTCCTGGGGGAGTAAGGGGGCTCTTGATACGGCCAAATTGACTGCCTAGTAGGGTAAGGATATGTGTTGCGCACCTGGACACGTGTCACCCACCTGACAGAGGCTACAAGGACTCTACCACGTTAACCGTGTGAAGAAAATATCCCCACGAAGGGGATAGGACGTATCCAAATAGAACTCTATAAGGAAAGGAGGTGGACCCGATGAGGACTCCTTCAAGGAAAAGGGAAACCCTAAACCCTAAAAGCAATATAAGAGGGCCCGAGAAGAAGGAAAAAGGTAAGCATTACTACCCACACCATTACTCCTATAACAAAAATTGTGCGGCCGACCCCTAACTTGAGCGTCGGAGGACTAACCCCGGACAAAGCTCCGGGCCTCTGCCGTCTGTGCTTGTGCAGGATCAGCTCATACGGATTTTCGGCAGCAACACCTCCCAACCCTTCTTGGACCAAAAAGTCAGGTTGGGCCAATTCCTTCCCAACTTAGGCTTCTATAGCGAGTCATGTCGGTCCATCCATGTCAATGCTACTGCATCAATTCTCCTCTGAAAAGATCTCGACTCTATCAAGTTTAGATAGGGACCAAGGATACCATCGGACTCAACTCGCTAGAGGAGCAAAGAATCCAGTAAATCCTCTACCTTTTTGAGCTTTTTGAACCTTTAGCAAAGAGACGAATGAAGAAGGGTTACGAGCTAACCTAGAATTCCTGGATGACGTGCGGGAGAAGCTTCATTTATTTGCCTTTGTGTTTAAAATAGTAGGTATTCACATAGCCACAATAGTGTGCCTTCTAATCAAACATCCACAATAGTCCAAGATGAATGTGACATGCTTTCAAAGGTAAGACATCACATTGCACCATATTCACGAACCCACCAATAGAATATGTGAGCAAACACTTGTTAGTAATCTTGAGATTGGTGTTGTTCACAATGCAACCTTGTATGGAGAGGGATGTGGCTCTGTCTTCAATCTCAACTTGCAAATAGCACCTTCAGAGATGATGTTAGTGCTACTAACTACGTCAATCACCTCTACATAATTGGTCATTGCACTCTACTCAAGTCTAAAAGATACTGTTGCAGCGCCAATCTACATCCTCAAAGAGCATGTGAGTGGTTAAGACAGAGAACATAACAAGGATGTTGCTCCCCATCAATGTCATCACCGTTGACTTCACTAGTTTCACATTCTGCCTCTAATAAAACTGTCCTCCGAAGTAAGAGGTATGAAAGAGTCCTTGCCAATATAAGCTACTAAGCGGAGGCCTGTACCCTTTGCATGTGAAGCAGTGAATAGCAAGCCTTTGGCATCACAAGTTTTTCGAAACCACAACCCTGAGGTGAAGAGTAGGGGCAGTGTGGCCTATAAGATGCCATAGATGAACCACTAGCTTTTGGTTTGATGAATGACTTTCCCAGCCATTCCCTTGGAAGAAGACTATCGTTGATTGAATCTATAATCTTTAGGGAAAAGTAATGATAAAAGTCTTTTGAATGTATGGCTACCTGATTTGAGGATGTGAACTATTGTGAACAATACTACTAATACTTCTTCGTCCCACTCAAAATCAGATCAAGTGGATAAGTTATACAATATGGCCACATACTCCTCAATATCATATTATCCTATCTTAGATATTAAAACTTTAGGTGAATCGTTGTTTGTAGTCGGTAGAGATGAATCTCCGGTCCATAGCCTCTCACATCTCAGCCCAATTGGTTACTTGCCCGATGTCTGAAGTCCAATTTTGTTGTTGGTGTTTGATCCATCAAACTCAAGCCATGCCTTCAGCTTACCCTCAACAAAAAGGAGTTTCTGGGCCTCAGTCAAACCATAACATCTGAAAGATATCTCCAAACTATCAACCTGTCGAGATATAGTTCCGGGTTGTTGTCCCATAAAAATTGAGGACGTCCAACTTCGCTCCTCTATCAGTTCCATAAAGAGGATCATCATATTGACCAGCCCCATATGGCAATGGTGGTGGTGGTGCAATGTGAAAAGGACCCTATGGTTCAGAGTTGGAAGATCCCTGGATTGAATGGGACTCTTTCCCTCATCTGAAGCTATCAATTTGTCATTATAAGCTTGGAAAGAAGTCATCATGGACTGAAGGGAAGTGATCATCAACACTAGTGGTAAGTTTAACAACCCAATCCGTGATACGGGTGATGTCGGTTGGATTTCCTCCTTGTAGGAGTTAAGCGGTTGAATAACTTCATTGTTGGTCACCATGATTGACGAGATTGTGGAGGATGTCATGATACCAAATTGGAGTAATCCCGGAGTTTGGAAAGCCTGTTTGGATCTCTTATGGGCCCACGCAAACTAATATCAACTCAATTAAACAAGCTACTATAAAAACTTTAAACAATTTGAAGTTTCCAAGGAAGGTGGCAATTTGCTAATTAGATATAATCTCAAAGCCTATCAAGAAAGCAAGGGACAATATGGAATTAACTTAAATGGAGGCGGCATTTCTTTGGGGGAAAAAAAAAAAACTCTTCGGGACATTCCACTAACTAACAATTGGCAATCCGGATCTTTGCCCTCTAAGTAGCTCTGTTAGATGCCATATTAGGGTGAAGACCTATCTATTTCATGTCTCTCCTTACCAACTCATCAATGGTCATTTTCGGCCTACCCCTATCCCTTTTAGCTCCATCCATCTGAATCTGGCCACTCCTCTAAACTGGGGCATCCAAAGTGCTCCTTTGGACATGTCCAAACCATCTTAATCAACATTTTCTATGCTTATCCTGAATCGGAGTAACTCCCAAATCAGCTTTAACCTAGTCATTCTTCACTCTATCTCTCAGAGCTTTGCTGCACATCCATCTCAACATCCTCATCTCTGCCACACTCAACTTATCTATATTACGCTTCTTGACCACCCAACATTCTGCACCATACATCATAGCTGGTCTTATGACTATCCAATAGAATTTTCCTTTAAGCTTTAGAGGAATATGTCAGTCACACAACACCTAGATGCACCTCTCCATTTCATCCATCATACTTCCATTATGTGGGAAACATCATCGTCAATCTCACTTTCCTTTTTAATGTAGAGCCCAGATATCTGAAATAGTCACTTTGCAGGATCTCCCTCCCCTAAATTTTCACCCCTTCGCTATCAGTCCTCAATCAACTAAAGTCACATCATAAACTCTGTTTTCGTTCTACTAATCTTAAGACCTCTTGATTCCAAAGTAGATCTCCATAACTCCAACTTATCATTAATCTCTGCCACTATTTCACCCACCAGAACAATAACATCAACAAAAAGCATACACCACAGTATCTCTCCTTGAATATTCCTAGTTAGATCGTCCATGATAAGCGTAAACAGATAAGGGCTCAGTGCAGACCCTTGGTGTAACCCAATAGTAATTCAATTAAATGGGAGTGAAATAAAATAGACTGAGAAAATATAGGATGTTGTGTGTAAATAACAGAAAATAGGCCTTTATAAAGGTAATAAAGAAGAAACCCTTCTTCAACCTACTGAACCTGAAATTGCAGCAGAGGAGTTCTTTCCGATCTACTCAACCCTTTATCCCAGGCATCTAAGTTGCAGGAACATTTGAAAGGAGGTTCATAATTCATTCCTCGATCAAGTCCAGACCACTGAGAATTCAATCAATAAGCACCAATCTAAAGGTAAACCCCTGAAGTTGCATGGAGTGGTAGTAGCAGAACACAGTTGCAGGTTATAGTTCTGACGATAAGGGAAGAAAATGGGGGGTGAGGACCTGGGGTCTGAGTCGCCCTGGGAGGCAAACAATTCCTTGAAGCACCAGGTCGAGTAGAGTTGCCTTAGTGGAGTCCCAACAAACTCAGCTAAGTCCCAAAACCCCACCAATAAATTGAACAGTAAGTAACAAGGAAACCAAAATAGAAGAACAGAAGAGGAAGGGGAATAAGGGGGAAGGAGGGAAGCAACTTGTGGGTTTTAATCAAGAAAAGGAGGGAACATATATCAGATATTGAAGATAATATGATGAAGAATCACTCAGGTCACAATTTTACTTCTGCCCTTACATTTGTAATGATATTACTTAAATCACTATTCCCACTTTGTCCTTAAATTTTTCATGATATCACTTAGATGATTGTCATTCTGCCTTCACATTTTTATGACATTACTTAGGTAACCATTAAAAGTCATGAGGAATAGGTTACAAAGCAACTTGGGCCTGTAGGGTAGGGCTTGGTTTAAATCGTCCATGCGCCAAATTTCAAAACCAAATTCAATCAAATACCATCAGTGCATGGCAATTTCCATTGAATTTTCAGCTATCCTTGTATTTTGAACAACATTTCAAAGGTTTCATTTTGGTTACAGGAGGTTGAATGCTTTATTACCACGTGGCTAACTACATATGGGATAAAACTTGATATGTGAGTAGGGGACCTTGGTACCTACTTATCTACAAAATTTAGCCTCTCAGCAACCTTTATATTTACATTTATTACCAACGATCTTGACACATCAACAACATGCATGGGATTTCTCATGCAAGATTTTGCTAGTTCATTTCATATAGACTGAAAAGGTACAATACCAATTTGGGGCTTGAAGAAAATTCATTATTTTCTAACCTATTGGTTCAAGGTTCAAGCTTTGTTGAGAGCAAAAGTGATATGACAAACTAAAATAATGAAGAATTCTATAATGTGAGGAACCACTTCACATGAGGTAGAGCACTGACCTCAACGCCATGGGGACCAATTCGATTACGAGAGATAAAGTTAAGTATAAGAGAAGCAAATTCATCAGGGGCATCTTCCTGCATTAATTAGGGGGTTGAAATAAACCAACTGATATAAAGAAACTTCAATTAATGAGAAAGAAAATACATTAAAACACACACACACACACCCACCCACCCACATACCCACCTGTATAGCATGCCCAGTGTGTCGCACAACCACCATTTGAAACTTGCCTTGCATTTGACCTATTGTAAGAGTTCTGTTGAAGTACAATGCAAAGAATTCAACATGGCTGAATCATACTTTGATAAGCATCTGGATACAAGTCCACTATTTTAAGAAGTAGGTCATATGCTTTGTCAAATCCAAAAGAAACAATTTAAATCCAGAATACTGAGTGGAATTTTTTTTTTTTTTTTTTGGGGGGGGGTTGGGGGAGGGTGTGTTACAGATACCCTTATACCTAAATTTATGCAACTTAAAATCAACATCAATTGATTAAAATCTAAAATATCCAACATTTTTATACCTAACATCTGGTAGAACTTTCTAAACCCATAAAGTGGTTTGACTCCACTGATGGCTATTTCTCTGAAGTCAAAATAGGTCGAAATAATAACCCCAAGGAAAAGCTGCCGGACTACTGGTACCTTTCAACCTTTATGATTTGTGGCCTGGGACAGGACATTATGCAAGCAAGGGCAACATTGGGCCCAAAAAAAAGTTTTGTATCACCATTCTCCATCAGGAACCTAGGGTTTTATTCTTAGTTTAAAAACTCGATTCATTTTGGCCAAGAAATCTGAGATACTTTGTTTCAGCAGTCAGAATGGAATGTGTTATTCATTGAAATCATGCATTCTGGTGCTTTAGTGTTAGTAGATAACAGCCAGGAGGCTCAAACTCGATACCTCTTGGTCAGCATGGGCTTTAGTGTATTCAATCTGTTTTTGGCCTGTCTCAATCATTTTGGCCTGATATAGGGGGCTTTTGCCAATATGCATATCAACACTGGACCAAGAAAGTTTGTTTTAAGGCACGACAAAGGACTAAAGATTCAAAAGATAAGAAGAGGTACTATGATACCCAAAACGAAGCTAGGAAGATTGTGGGGATGGTTAGGACGAAGAAATATGAGAATATTTATATTAACCTAGACATAAAAGAAGGGGAAAAAGCAATGTATAAGATAGATAAAATGAGAGAAAGAAGAGTAGGGATTTCAACTGAGATTTATCAAAGATGATGATGTAAGAGTGTTGGTAAGCGATGAGGACATTGTGAAGAGATGGGATTAGTGCCCTACTAAATGGAGATAGTTCGAGGAGGAATAACCCAAAAGATTGTTTTACTCAAAAAGACACCACACGTCATAGATATGTACAAAAGGTTAGTGTGGTGGAAGTTAAAGAAGCCTTAAGAAAGACGAAAGCATGCAAGACACTAGGCCCAGATGAAATCCCAAAAAAAGTGTGCAAAACCCTAGGAGTATGTGGGGTTGTTTGGTTAAAACCATTTAACGGGATTATGAGCACAAGGGAGATGCCAAATGATTGGAGAAGAAGCATTGCAGTCCTAGTCTACAAAAATAAAATGGATATTCAAAGCTATAATAGCTCTAGAAGCATAAAACTAATGAGTCATACCATGAAACTATAGGAGAATGTTTTTTAAGCCTGCCTAAGGAGAAAAACTAAGATCTCGGAGAATCAATTTTGATTTGTGCTAGATAAATCCACGACAGAGGCTATCTACCTACTAAGGAGGCTCACTGAAAGTTATAAAACCCGCAAGAAGAATCTCCACATGGTCTTTATTGACCCAGAAAAAGCATATGACAGAGTCCTTAGAGATTTAATCCGGTATGTCCTAGTAAAGAAAGAGGTCTTGCGTACATATACGGATATAATTAAGGACATGTACGAAGGCGTGGTGACTAGTGTGAGATTTGTGGGAGGTCAAGGCAAGGAATTCTCAATTACGATTGGGTTACATCATGGATCGGCGTCAAGCCTCTATATGTTTCCGATTATCATGAATAAGTTAACCAAGAGCATTATAGAAGAGGTCCCCTAGTGTATGCCCTTTTTCGATGACATCGTTTTAGTGGATGAGACTAAAGCGGAGATTAATCCTAAGTTGGAGCTATGGAGATCAACTTTGAAAACAAGAGGTTTAAGATTAGTAGATCGAAGGCGAAGTATGCGATGTGTAACTTCAGCCACACTATAATGGTAAAAATTGAGGAGAGAGAAATTCCACAAAGCAACTATTTTAGATATCTAGGGTCAAGTGGTCAACCATAAATAAATAAGATGACATAGAGAATGATGTTTCATAGAGAATTAAAATGGGATGGATGAAGCGGAGAGGTGCATCCAAATTGTTGTGACAGGGGTATCCCTTTAAAGCTTAAGTAAAAATTCTATAGGACTATTGTGCGTCCAGCTATGATATATGGGGAAGAATGTTGGAAAATTAAGAAGAGTTATATAACGAAGCTATGTGTAGCTAAGATTAGGATGTTGACATGGATGTGCAACAAAACTACGAAGGACAAAGTAAGGAATGAGCATATTATAGCTGATTGGGGAGTTTCCCCGATCAATGACAAGCTCCACGAAAGTCATTTGAGGTGGAATGATCATGTCCAAAGGAGGCCTGAGGACAGCCCAGTAAGGAGTGATCCGATTTAGATTGAAGGAGCCAAAAGAGCTAGGGGGCAGGCCTAAAATGACATTAGGCGAAGTGTGGTGACTAGTGAGGAATGAGTCGAATGACATGCATAGTCTCGGTCTTCTCCCAAGCATGATTTTGGATATAGCCTATTAGAGGGCAAGGATTCATGTAGCCAACCCCATTTCGTTGAGATTTTCCTAACTTCTTGGGTTGTGCCTCTTTCTCTTCTTCTCATCATGGTTCGAAATCTCGCCAAAATTTCACCAGCAAGGATCTATGTAGCCAACCCCATTTCGTTGAGATTTTCCTAACTTGTTGGGTTGTGCCTCTTTCCTCTTATTCTCATCATGGTTCGAAATCTCGCCGAAATTTCAAAATTTCAGAATATCGGTGTTTTTTCTCTTTTTACCGAAACGAAATTACATACTAAATAACATTTGTACAAAATTTCGGCTGAAATTTCGGCATCGTTTCAGTATCTCGGTCATCTTGGTACATTCCATGTGTTCTAAATACCATATCTTGGTCGAAATTGACTCTGCCTCGGTGGTTTCAGTTCCATTTGCATATTTTGAAGGAAAAACACTCCAAGTCTCCAACAAACCTCTAATTAGTCACATCATCACACATTTTGACTTCCATTGAATTCTTACAAGATCTACACATTCAAAGCTTAGGAAAGGTAAAGTTCTTTCTCCAAAATCAAGTAAAATTTTTAGAATAGTTCGACGGTTGCTGCCAAACAAATGTGCAACTCTAAAACAATGTCATGTCCTAATATTTTTACATTTTTATGTTCTAAGCATGTTTATTAACCTTAAAATAAGTTACCCACCAAGTTTCATGTTAAAATATGGTCGTTTGACCACCGAAACAAACAAAAAAAAAAATACACCATTTCCGCCGAAACGAAACCAAACGAGATTTCGAACCTTGATTCTCATAATGTAGAACTAGGATTGACAAGTCAACCTAATCCCAACTGCAGCATTTTATAATTAAAACAACAACCTTTAAACCGACCAAAAATAGTGTAACAAACTTAGACTAGAAGAGGATAAAACATAACCAGCCAGATATCAAGTTCTGTAAAAAGTATACCCTAGGACCGACAAGCAAACAGACCAGTAGGGCCCAAACAGAGGCTGGCAATAATCCCTTACAGTCCAATCAACTTTAAAACATCACAGAGAAAGGGCAGAAATCAGAGAAGACCAGTAATCCCCATCGACTTCAGTAGTAGGGTGAAAATCCCACCAAAAGACAAGAAAAGGGAGAATTTCAATATCTCAGCAACCAAGGAACAGAAAGAGCTCAGGTGTGGATCAAGTTCCTCCCTAGGTGAGGGGAACCTTAGGTTAAAATATCAGCCAAAACTAGAGGCTGGGCTGACCTGGGCACAGCCAGAAAACAGTGTCAATTGATCCCTATTTCTCTGGACAGAATTGAGAGAGGAAGTGATTTAGATACCTGTAGAATTAGGACAGATCTGTAACACCTTGAACAACAAAGAAGAAGAAGATAATAAAGTAGAAGAGCACCTCTTGGGCTTCTCACCGCAAAGAGTCAATTGGATCAAACACCAATTCCATCAGCCTTGATCAAACACAAGACAACTCTTCATGGAGAAGACAATAGCAGTAGCCATTAATTCTTTTTATCAAAATCATTCTTCCCTTAGGAGCCTCCTCTTTATTTATAATGTTGACGGGGGAGGGAATTACAAAATAAAAGGTTCCTCAAAAAGGAAACCAAATATTCTTCTAATACAATAGTTACTAAAAACTGAAATTAGAAACTTGTTGAAAAAGGAAACAAACTACTAATCCCTTATGCAACCTTTAAGCCCCCCTTTTAGGCCCATAAAAGTGGCCTATCACACTCAAAACACATGGGATTAAAGGCCCAACATGTATGGAACCCAACTCTAGGTTTATTCCTAATAAAACAAGCCTAGTTTGGTGAAGAATCTTCATCATCTCATCTCTCATCTTTCCATCTCTTCCTTCCCCTTTATTTGGTTGGACTTTTTTCTATTTTGTTTGTATGGATCCATGTAGCTGACCCCATAAAGTAGGGACAAGGCCGACTTTGTTGTTGTTGCATATCAAACACTGATTTGCTGAAATGCTCCTCATGTTGCTTTCTATATTGCTCCTCCATCTTGGTCCTTCTATTCTAATTACTTTCACCATCCCAATGGCCGTCTTTGATGCCTAAGGGATCCTTCCATCCTCCATCTCCATCTATTGTCCTCCTCTCAGTTTCTTCATTTCAAAATTTTGGATCCTTTTGGAATTTTACCTTTCTCTTCACTGTCATTTACGATTCAAACTGCCCTTTGAGAGGTCTTCTCTTTGGGCAGATATTGACTTTCTCTTTGGGCAGATATTGACTTACTGCTATCCAAGTTGGTTCTCTCCCTTGGGCCAAGACTGTACATTCCCCCACCCCTCTCATCTCCTTCGCCCATAAGCTTTAACAGTGGCCTCTACATGTGGAATTCCTCCACTTTTGGTAATATCACCTCCTTGGTTTCAGATTATAGGGCCAAGCTTCTGATATTCAGTTGAGACTCCAAATTGATGTTCACAATGGCACTCTGGCTAATGAAGAGAAAGTTGTCTCATCAAACCTTCTCTCTTTAGTTGCTCCAAAAGGGAGTTTCCTTCTTCAGAAGTCACATATCAAATGGTTGGACCTAGGAGGGTTCTAACTTTTCTTATTTTCACAAGTCCATGAAGGCTAAAACCAACATCAACTCCATCCAGTGCCACTCTGTTGTCTAGGGACGGTTCCCCTCTTGCTAAGGTTGATGATACCAAGTTTGAAGTAGTGGATTATTTTATGTACCTATTCAAGCCTTATGCCATTGCCAACCCAAATGTTATCCCGAATGGTCTTCTCAATAAAACCACCCCCTATTCCCTTCATGGAATCCTTCAGTCTCTCCCCTTAGAGGAAAAATCCTCTTTGTTGTCCTCTCATAAGGCCAACAAAGTTCCTGGCCTGGATGGTTTCAACATGGGATTCTTCTCATTACTTTGAACATTATCAAAGTGGATGTCATCAAGGCCCTGCAAGCGTCTTTTTAATCAAATCCAGATCAAAGATATTAATCATTTTTTTTTTTTTGAATCAATAATAAATGCATCAAAAGAAGGGGGACGGAGAATATGGCCCCAAAGGGAAAATTACAAACCCAATAAGGGTAACAAAAGCCCATAAAGGACTACATCCAAGTCCCACATGGACTTGAAGACTCAAAAACACGTAACAAAAAATCCCATGGGCTAAGAGACAAGCACCAAGAAGCCCAAAGCAAAGAGGGGCAACCAAAAAAATTCCAAGTAGGGTTCCACCAAACCTACCCAACTTATCTCCACACTTCATCTTCCAAGCTGCCAAGGAGAATTGTTTGAAGGAATCATTGTCGGGTCTCCACATCAACCTTTCCAAATTCCTCTTGTTCTTGGTAGGGGTTTTTGAGGTGGTTAAGAATTGTTTGAAGGAATTGACTTGGTTTTCCTTAGTGCACTTGCCGGTCAAATACCTCGGTTTGCATTTGATTCCTTCCCAATTGACTACACTATTCTACCCCAATGTTAGAACTTATGAGTAAGAGACTCCAGCTTTGGAAGGGTAAGCTTCTGTATTATGCGGGCCACCTTGAGTTGATCAGATCTGCTATTCAGTCCTCTTATATCTATTGGTATGGCGTTTTTGGGCTGCCCCAACCAATTACTGTGAAGCTTGAAACTCTTATGTGTTCCTTTCTCTAGAAAGATCAGACTATTCCAGAATTATAAAACCCATCAACTGGGCCTCCATTTGGTCCCAAAAGAAGAGAGGGGACTTGGGATTCAATGAAATAAGATGTCAACTCCATTGATACCCTCAAGTAAATTTGGAAGTTAGCAGCCAAGAAGAAAAGTATTTGGGTTGACTGGGTCTACTCTAGACTCCTCCGAAATTATTCTATCCGGAACGCTCCCTTACCTCGAACGCCTTTTGGGTTTGCAGAGAGATTTTAAGGCTTAGGACTCATGCTTATGGACGTATCAACTGCTTGATTGATGATGGTACCGTCACTAGATTATGATTGAACCACTGGCATCCTCTAAGGGTGCCAATTCAGTACCTATAACAAAATGGTATCTTCCTCGGTCGGTATGATATCGGTTTTAAGACAATCGTTCAGTATGTACCGAACCGTACCAGAATACCAAAACCATATTGAAATATCAAATTACCAACTATACATATGTATAAGGCAAAAAAAAAAAGGGCTTAATATTGTACTGAAAAGACTCAAGGATTAAAGTATCGGTATCGGTCGTCGTATCGGTCGGCCAAAATTAAGATACATATCGGAGGGCATCGTATCGTATCGGAGATACGCTAAGATACACTAAAGATATGCACATAAATGAATAGAAGACACTTTCTTAAACACTTTTGCATAAAAATCTTGTTAAAATCCTTGTTCCCAACCTTGCTTTCCACTTTAGTTAGAGAGAAATATGGTTGGCAACAACTTTGGAACAAAAATCACTCAAAAAAACGTGTTTTATAAAAAATTACTCATTTTGGACATTATATGACCGGCGCATTGTATCGGTACATATCGATACGCACCGATACGTATTGATACTCACATATACGTACTGATCGATACATACCAATACTCACCGATATGTACCGATACATACCAAAACGTACATTTCACCTCAATTTTATATTTTCCATAGAGTATCATTAAGTAGCAATGCGTATTGGATTGTATCAGTGTGTATCGGTGTATATCAGTATGTATCGTAGGATATATATCGATACGAAAGGATTTTAAAAATTCCATGTATCATATCGGTGTGTATCGTTTCGATCGGCTAAATTTAAGATATGTATCGGTATCGGAGATACTTTAAACCATCTGAAACAATAATCGTACAAAAAAATAATATTTATATTGAATAAAAACTGTATCGAGCTGGTACAACATTGGTATTAAAATACAGGCAATTTTCTGGGTACGGTACGATACGATTTCAGTATTGACTCTTGGCCTGCTTAAACGTACCTGTTGACACCCTTATCTAGGGGTCCTTCATATTGTTGATGATTAAGCTATCTAAAGTATGGGTTCTCATAGGTTGGGCCAAAGTTTCGGATATTATCCAACATGGCGATTGGGCTCCCCCCAACATCTCCACCAGATGTCTACTATTGGCTCTACTCTATTGGGTTCCCTAGAAGGCCAATTGGTTGTGATGACTTCTTCTCTTGGACTGCCTCTTCCTCAAGAATCTTCAGTTCCAAGTCAACTTGGGACCTTCTTCGATCTCGTGGTCCAGTAATGGCTTAATGCAACTTGGTCTGGTTCAACACCCATATTCCTCTCATAGCTTCACTACATAGCGGGCCCTCTCCCACTGCCTTCCAACTCAATCCTTCCTTATCTATAGGCAGACCCCAGCCCGCTTCTTTGCTGCCTCTGCTGGAATGCGAATGAAGATCTTCACCACCTCTTCTTTAGCTGCCCCTTCTCCGGCAAGATCTGAAAGGGTCTCATGTGACCCTATCTAAATGCTGACCCAAGAGAAGAAGCACTTGTCCTTTCAAGCGTGAATGGATTTGGGTTGGCAAGTCCTTTGGTGGTAATTCAATTTGTGATCATGTGGACAAGCTTACTTTCAGAGTCGTTATTTATCACATTTGGATGGAACACAATCTGAGAAGATGGACTCCCAAATCTAGATCCTTCCAACAGATTGAGGACACCATTCCCTTCAACATTGGTCGTCTGTGATCCCCTCTAGATGTACAGACTCTCCTAGGAACAGGAAAGATTCTAAATCTCGTTTTCGAGGTCAATTCCTGGCCGAAACCAGGACAACTTAGATCTTATTTCAAGGTTTTGACACTAGGCTTCGTTTCGACCAGGCCCGAAACTGAAACAACTCAGTGATATTGGTCAGTTTCGACAGAGATTTAGTTCCATCGGAACAGGCTCATCAGAGCCTCTCCCACACGTTCAAGTGTGGGTGAGGCTGCGTATTGATGTTTTAATGTGCATCCAATATGTTTATAGATACTTATTAGGTTTTCCCTGAAGTTTTCAGCCAAAATATGGCCATTTGACTACCGAAATGGTCAGACAATATGGCCATCCAAAACATGCAGAGTTTCGGTCGAAACCCTAAATATTTTGCTCAAAACCTGGTCTTCATATCCATGAAAATTAATGTGTGTAATTCAGATATTTTTCTTCGTTATCTTCCATTTTAAAATTTATGCAACATTTAAGTAGTACTAATACATGTGCTTTTCCATGTCCAAAAATTCTATTGAAGAAAAAGTTTCACATTGCAGGTAAATGCTGGAGAGTACCTGTCCAGTCTATCAGTTCCAGCCAACAGTAAAAGCTTTGGCACAGGACATGACAAGAACTTTTCAGAAAGACCCTCATACCTGGAATATAAAGTACAGATTTTTCAGGTTTGTAACTAATGTGCTGGATGGCATTAATTCTTTTACAGAAATGTTCAAAATGTGGACAGAAATTACTGAAAAACACAGCAATGAAAACAAACTAATCAATCTGATTTTATGCACATATCAACAAATCATGAGATGAAGTCATTTTAACCAGAATATCCAGGCCATAAAGAGGCAACTATCAAATTTTGCATGGAAGAAAAAGGGCAGCTACTGAATTTTGAATTGACTCAAAATTTTATGGTCTAAGAATGAAAGATATTATTTCGGATTTCCTCCTGCTTAACATAGTTGGGTGTATTCAAAGACTATAGCCAAGAGTATAACAAAGCAGCGTGGCTGCTGCAGCCACAGGAGAAAAGGGGACAAATCCCTAATCAACCTCTGACTTAGCCCTTTTCCAGCAGCCTTCTAGAAGGATTCCAGAAGCAGCTAATCACAATAGTTTCTATTTACAAGGTTCCACAAGTCTGATTGCAATTCACTGTAGCTAACAATTCCATTTCCAGTTGCTAGTTGTTTCTAAGCTAGTTTCTACTTTAGTCCCAAAGCTAGTTTTTGGAGATTTTAGTACTTGGGACTCGAGCAACTGGGCTAATCCCTGTCCCTCAAATAGGAATCAACCCTCTATCGTAGGGCAATGTTTTGATCCGATAAAATTTCTTTTTGCTGCTACATCTGTGCGGAATCACATTGTGTGCTAAGGAGTGGATTCTCCTTGGTCAGTGGATGGATTCCCAAGGCCTTTTAAGGAGAATTTGAACTTCCATTGTTTCAGTAACTCAAGCTCTGCCATTCAAACAGTGTTTCAGATATCAGCCCTGCAAGTCTCCATCAATTAAGTCAGTTTTCCATCCATTTCAGAACCCTGAAGATACCCGGTTCTCACCATACTTTCACCTACCTACAACCTTCCATAACTCTCTCTAAGCTATCCTGTTGGCCTCCAAATTTCGCCACACATCCCTATCTACTAACCCTAACTTCATATCTGATTCAATCTCCATCTCACTACCATCCCAGGTTCTGGCTGCAAGCATCACAGAGTCCATTCCATCCTTCTGAAGATATGAGAATTCTCTCTAACTATAGCCATCATTCAGCATACCAGATAGACCACTCAATCCCTGTTTCAGCCTGTTCTAAACCCTAGTTTGTAAGTTATTTAGAATCTCCATTTAACCCTATGTTCTGACCTAGCTTCTGAACCATTAAGTCTCCTTTTTTCTGACCTATTTATTTTCTCATATTCTGATATCCGTCCTCCAGTCCCCGCCTCTTATAACCCTCTTCTACCATAAATAAATCTAGTTTCTGCAATTAGTTTTAAGGGTTTCATATTGCCACCATTGTAAAGCTGGTTTTTGCGTCCTTTAGTACCAATTAAATTTTTAGTAATTAAAATTTTATTTTCTTGAGCTCATGCATGGGTTAGAGTCCTATTATTAGAAATATGTGAGTCCTACAATTAGAAATATTAGGTTAATAGGTTCCCTCAAATTACAATATTAGATTAAGGGTAAAGGAATTCAGAATGGTACCGTAGCCTCCACAAACAGGCAAGAACTAATGAGGGGATATGGAATGGTTTTGTAAATAAAGGTGGAGAAGTCTTTTCATGTGAGGAGGCAATGGCGCCATTCAGACGAAATTTTCCCATCATTTATCCAAGATTACCCAACAAGAATTTTTTTTTTTTATATAAAAAAATAAGAAGAGAGAAATGTGTATGCCCATTGGTAGTGTAACCATAGTTCGAAATTTTGGTCGAAATACAAAAATTTCGACAGTTTATCTTGGTTTCAACCCTGGACAAAATAAAACCACCAGCAAATTGACGAGTTTACATGGTTTCCGCAATTTTGGAAAAATGACTGAAATGGTCAAAATTGTGTAAATCTTTCCAATTTTATGGTTCTTCATAGTTCATCCCTATTGCATATTTCAATTATTTTTATTTGTTGTATGTTATAGGACTATATTATGTGTAGAATAGGCTATAAAAGGAAAAAGATACAGTAGGCTACAGCATACACTAGCAACCTAGGGTCCAAAGCCAAACTACCATGTTGGGGTTTTTCTAATGGTTCAAACATGTGTAACACATACTTAAATAGGCACTACAAGAAGTTTCAGGGGAAAATTCCATCATTTAGCCACCAAAAAGGCCATTTTGAGTTGACTGACAAAATGGACCAAATTTCAAGCCCACTTCACAAATTTCGACGATATATTTTGGTATGACCCAAGTTTGCAATCTTGATTGAAACTGAAATTGGAATCTTCAGTGCAACCCACAGTTCTACATATCAAGACCATTACAATATTTACCCAACAAAAGACTACGTGTATAAAACCCAACCCATGTGTCAATTGGGATTTAACTGGACTTGATTAAACCTCCCCACTTGGGCTAGATAGGGACCAACATAGCCTGGCCTCCTCTGTGACAGTAACTCCATGGAGCTTTTGTTTTTGACCCAGGCCAGAAATTTAAAACTTGGAAAAATCCTTATGATGTGTCAAATGGCTTCTCAATCTTACTTGGGTGGCAATTGCTGACCGTTCCCATTTAACCTAGCTGAACCCATGCTAACTGCCCCCTCACATGACTTTTGATCCGACTCATCTATAAGTTATAGCCTACAAAGTTAACTATGACAATATCCTGCTTTTCTAACATTCACCACAATTCTGCTACACTCCCTGCTTCCATAGTTCCAATTCAGAGACTGACACCCATGTACGTTGATGTTCCTAAGGAAAAAAAAATGTTGCATGATCAAGAAATGCATCATACAGAAAACTGGATGAAGAATGTCTTCATGTATGCATTACACAACATTTATCCCACCTAATAATATATATATATATATATACATATATAGCATTACACAACATTTATCCCACCTAATAATATATATATATATTATCCTTACTGTAGTTTACAAATTCTTAACTAGAATGTAAATTCTAAACAGTATTTGAAAGAAAGATTTAAACATACCAGCCTCTCCAATAGCTTTCAGTTTCTTCTAGCCGTGTTCGGTATGTATAACTGCAAAACACTTCAAAATCAGGATATACATGTTCAATGTAGAAAATGAGCCTCTTTAAGAATATAAAAACACGAACAAACAATTACATCTAATTCATCCAAATTATAGTAGTCAAGGCACCTAGGCATTGGAGGTCCGCCTAACCACTTAGGCAACAAGGTGCATGCCTTGGCCCCTTAGTTTTTTTTTTTTATGTATCCATTATATCTAGTATAGCAATAATATAATTATTCTTGCAGCATTTACAGCAACAACAACACATATTGAGTCTATGCATTAATTATTTTCCATTACATCTAGCAACATCATTAAAACAACATTATATAGAGGGAAAAAAACTTAAGTAAACAAGATAAGGAGAACAAGAGAAGTGAACTAGTGATTTTTTTTTTTTTTTCCGGGTGGGTTCTAAATGATCTCATGTTTCTCACCTATAAAATATACACAAACTACTACACAAGCCAATAAAAATGTTAGAAACAGCATTATATAGAAGGGAAAAAATATCAACCACCCAGGGACCTAGGCATCCCAAGGCACCTGCCTTATTAAGTTAGAATAAGGCGGGCGACCACCCAGCCCTTGGAACCCGCCCGGACGCCTAGGTAACACCTTGACAACTATGATCCAAATTTAATTTGATACAGCGGAGGGACATAAGTGATTCTATCGCGGAGGCACATAAGTGATTGTTATGGAAGAATAAAGTTCTCACCATTTCTTGGAATCATCATACTTCAATGTTGAAGGAACAGATATACGAGCAGACTCAATGTTCCTTAGAGAGCCACCTTTCACACTCCATTCAATCTGAGTAAAATTTCGATTTTCAAATACATTATACAGATTATACCAGTTCCAAGAGATGAATAATACAATGTGACATCCAATAGAAAAATATTTATTCATTAGAAGAGGGAGTGCAAAATAAAACTCTCTTCTGAAGACAAAATAACAAACCTTAAGCAATTGACCTACTTCATATTTAAACACTAGATTTGCTTTTTCCATTGGAATAGAAGTGACAAATGATCAGACAAATCTGGATCCAGGTCAAATATGCCACGTCTATCCAACTCGAAAGAGTACAGATGCCCATGTCTGACATGGTTTTTATCATTTTTTTTCATTTTGGATAATGGCTCTATTCCCAAGTTGTTAATTTCTGAGTCAGAAGGGTGGAGAAGTTTTGACCATCTATCTGTCACTCTGTCCAATCCAGTTAAAACCAGGTCCACACACAAAATTTATGTATATATGGTGTCCAATACCATGTTTAGGCAAGGATAACTTGTCTGAATATATCAGAGTTTTGACTTGTAGAGCCAAATAACATTAACATGTGGCGATGAACTGACGGAGCTCCGCCCCCTGAGGAGGCCGTCATGACCTCTGCCCCTGCTGGGAGGCCTTCCTCCCTTGCACCTTCTTCCATCCAAGGCCATCCTTCCCCTCTACTATCCCCGCCCCCTCCCCCGCCGTTCAATGCCTGGAACTCTCCTATCAAGCACTCGGTCTCCCCTCCTGCTGATGGACTTCCTCTCCAATTCATTCCTCCAACCATCTTGGGTGATTCTCTGATTGCCAAATGCCCTGAGGGACTCCTAGACTCTGAAGCTTCTCGCTGGTCCTCTTCTCTCATCGGCCATTTCCTAGGGAAGAGACCTCCTTTCCATCTGGTTAAGACCTCCCTGATGAAACAATGGAGGGTTGTCGGCTTTGTGGAAACTCCTGTTCAAATTCACTGAGGATTGCAACAGAACTCGCTGCCTTGAAGGTGGCCCATGGCTCGTAGGGAGAAAACCCATCTTCCTTCGTCCCTGGAACCGCCAGCTTCTCCTTAATCGAGTTGACTACTCTTCTAACCCTCTCTGGGTCACCCTGCCGGGACTCCATCTCCAACTTTGGTGTTCTAACGGTCTGAGTACGATTGGCTCAGTACTCAGAACTCCCCTCAACTCCGCACTCAAACCAACCGAAAGGATCATCTTGCCTATGCCAGAATCTGCGTTGAAGTCCCGGCCACAACCGCTCTTCCTTCCTCCATCTCTATTCAAGATGGAGACAGTCTCTACTTCCAACAATAGGTTGGCTACGATTGGCGCCCCTCGCAATGCCTCTGCTGTAGCGTATTTGGGCATGATTCTGAAGTCTGTCGGCCAAAAACTTCGGATGATGCCCCAGATGCTAATGTTGTAATCTTGACCCACCTTCGGGGTCTCTCCTCCAAGCGAGATCACTAAGTCATGTCGGCTTCTAACCGCCGCCCCTTCCTCCTCCGGCGAGAGGTAGGAGACGTTCCAGGCGTCGTAGCTTTCACCGCCCATCCATCCGGCGGTCCTGAGGCACCTTTACCCATCGGCCAAAATCGCTTCTCGATTCTGCAATCTGAGGTGGAAAACGTTGCTTGCATAACCATCCATGGCCCTGTCACTGTCTCCTCGACTGTAACTCTATCAAACTCCGCAGTCGCTGATAGTGCTTCACCCTCTTCTTCCTATGTAGAAGACACCTCTTCATTGGACCAGTCCTTTGAAGATGATTCCTCATCAGGTGATGAAGACTCCTCCATTTCGAACCTGTCCTCTGGCGACGATGCTTGGTCGAGGAGTTATAGATTGCCGCCCTTTCTGGAGGTAATGACATTACCTTAGAGGAGAACCCCTCTTTTATGGAATATCTAAATGCCACGCATCCTCCTCTGGTGGACCCCTTGGGCGGCGACACCCATAGTTGTCACAGCGTCAAATCGATCCAAGGCGGTGGAGGGGTGGCTAATCGATTTGGCGATGAATCGCCTATTATGGCATTGCCATGGCGGTCAAATCGCCCATGTGTCATTTTTTATTTTTCTTATTTTCTAAAGTTATTTAGTATGGTATTTTTTTATTTTCCCTATTTTCTAAAGTTATTTAGCATGCTACAAGCCTACAATATATACCCTATAACATATAAAACCAACATTGAGCAACATCAAATAATCAAAAATCAACATAGCCCTATCAAAATCACCCCGAATTTTACAAAAAATCGACCGCCTAGTAAATCAAGCGTGACTTGGCGTCCATGGCGGTGCCATGATGACTCCTATCAGCCAATGGTGACCGTCATTTGTGAGTCACGTAAATCGTAGCACTTCCATGAACTTCTTTTTCCGCTAGGACGCCAAATCACCACCTTGGCGACTCCTAGGCGAAGCCATGACAACTATGGCGACACCACTTCAGCCCATATCACTACGGTCAGCCCAGCCTCTACTATACCTTCGCTTGCCCATCAGCCTGGCCCCAGCCCATGACTCTGCCCCATCCTCCATGTCCCTAAATGGACATGCCTATAACATTCATCTTGAGCCCCCCACTGAGCCCATCACTGCCGACACCAACTCTTCTCCTATATCTGGATCCATTGGCTCGACCCGCCAGGCTCTTACAGGTCTGTCTTCTTCGCCCGTGTCTCCTAGCCTTTCAAAATAGCCAGTAGATGTTAAAAAGCCTCGAGGGCCCTCCTCCAAATCTACCTCCAACCTCTACTGCTCCTCCTTCCAAAGCCTACCGAAGAAATAGGAGAGCTCGCCCCGTGTTCAACCAGCTCCTCTTCGGAGCCTGTGATGCCTCTACCTTGAATGCATGATGACTCATGGCCTTGTTTGGAATCTCAGGGGTCTAAACTCTTCCCCGAAACAATCCGTTGTTCGCTTGCTTATTAAAGAAATCAGGCCTAGTTTTTGTTGTCTTTTAGAATCTCACATTAAAGAGCAATTGTTCCCTCGGATTGCCTCTTCCATTGCCCCTAGTTGGTCTTACCTCACAAATCACTCCCACCATCCAAATGGTCACATCTACCTCCTTTGGGATCCCTCCAAGCTCTCAATTTCTCTCATTTCTGCAATTTCCCAGCTTCTCCATCTCTCCATCTCTGACCCAGCCTATAACACCTCCCTCCTTGTAACATCCATTTATGCCTTTAACCGCATGCTCGACAGGGGCTCTCTTTGGAATGATCTTCGCAATTTGGCTTCCCAAGTGGGGTCCCACCCTGAGGTATTGGTGGGGACTTCAATGTAGTCCAGTTCTCCCATGAAAAACAAGGTGGTGGCCATCTATACTCAGCAAATATGGATGTTTTTAATAAATGCATTGAAGACTTAGTTGTGGTCCTGTGGACGATCTCCATTGTTCTGGTATTAAATTCTTTTGGAACAATAAAAGATCTAGGGTTGCCAGAATTGCTTGCAAGCTTGATAGAATGTTGGTTAACAAAGCTTGGCTGTCCTTGTTCCCATCCTCCCATGCCACTTTTGAACCTCCATCCACCTCCGACCATAGCCCCATTTCCATCCTTATCCATCCCTACACCTCTTTTGGCCCAAAACCTTTCAAATTTTTCGACATGTGGCCCTCCCACCTTGATTACCTATCCATTGTGCAATCAGCATGGTCCAAATCTGTCCATGCCCATTCGTCTCCCCTTATTGCTTTGGCTAGGAAGCTCAGGAATGTCAAGGCAGCCCTAAAGCTTTGGAATACTAACACTTTTGGGAACATTTCTTCCCTTGTTGCTGATTGCAGGAACAGGCTCTACTCCATTCAGCTTCAGCTTCAGAATGATTACCTCAACCTTTCTCTAGCTTAGGAAGAAAATTTGGAATCTGCAAATCTTGCATCCCTTTTGTCCAGTGAAGAAAGCTTCCTTGGGCAAAAATCCAGAATCACTTGGTTGGAACTGGGAGACTCTAACTCTTCCTATTTCCACCGTTCTTTTAAGGCCAGAAACAAATTCAATTCCATCACCAAGCTCACTTCCCCGGATGGCTCTCATGTTACCAAAGTGGATGAAATCAAAGAAGTGGATTTGAATCATTTCAAGGGTTTATTCAACCCTACCTTATCTCCAGCTGCCTTCCAGAATGGTCTCATCAACAAATTCATCCCAGATAATGTACCTCAAATGCTATAGTCTATTCCCTCTAATGAAGAGATTACTACTGCTATTCTCTCCCACAAAACCAGCAAAGCCCCAGGTCCAGATGGGTTCAGCATAGGGCTTCTACACCTCTGCTTGAGATATTATCAAAGAGGACTTGATCAAGATAGTAAAAAGCTTCTTCTTCAACCCCAGCCAAATCAAAGGCATTAGTCACACCTTCTTTTGCCTCATCCCCAAGCACAAGGGAGCTATTGCAATGAATAACTTTAGACCAATTTCTTTATGCAACCTTCTGTACAAGTTCATAGCCAAGATCCTAGCCATCCGTCTGCAGAAAGTGATTGACTCTCTGATTAGTGACAATCAATCAGCTTTCATCCCAGGAAGAAGTATTGGCGACAACATCCTCCTATGCCATAAGATAGTTAGAGGCTTAGATAGGAAAGGCCACCCCCTGCTGCTATCATGAAGATTGACATCCACAAGGCTTTTGATTCATTGAGATGAGACTTCATCATTTCTGTTCTTAACAAGATGGGGTTCCCTCCTACTTTTTCCAATTGGATCTTTCACTGCATTGCTTTCCCTAGGTTCTCAATTTTAGTTAATGGCAGCCCTGCCAGATTCTTCTCCTCTTCGGCTAGAATTAGACAGGGATGCCCTCTTTCCCCTTATATCTTTTGCCTGGCTATGGACGTTCTTTCTAGAAGCCTCCAATCTACCACGGATATGAATCTTACGGCCCCCATCCCGAAGTGCAAGGACTTAAAGCTCAGCCATCTTGCTTTTGCTAATGACCTGCTGATCTTCACCAAAGTAGATGGGCCTTCTATTGATGCTATTATGTCTTTCCTGGATCAATTTGCTATGATGTCTGGCCTCTATATCAATCCAAGGAAATCTCTCTTATTCCTATCTGGGATTTCGGATGGGACCAAAGCCACCTTTATTGAGAAAACTGGTTTTGACCTAGGATTCCTCCCAATCAAGTATTTGGGATTGCCTTTAATTCCTGCGAGGCTCACTGCTCATCATTGCTCTCCTATGTTGAACCTCATCAAAAAACACCTTCAGCTTTGGTAAGGAAAGCTCTTATCTTTTGCCGGGAGCCTTGAGCTTATTAGATCGGTCCTCCAAGCCTCCTATATTTACTGATCGGGAATCTATAAATGCCCAAGTCCATCTCTAAAAAATTGGAATCTATATTTGTTGCCTTCCTTTGAAAAGGGTGTGAATCCTCTAGATTTCGTTGTCCCCTTAGTTAGGTAGTGGTTTGTCTCCCCAAGAAGGAAGGTGGTTTGGCTTGAGGAGGATCAAGGATGTGAACATTGCACGAACCCTCAAATTGATCTGAAAGTGGTCTCAAAAAGGAAAAGGGTCTACTCTAACATGCTCAAGCAAGACTCCTTCTGTCTGTGCGCATCCCCTCGGATGCCTCTTGGGTGTGGCGTAAGATGATCTCCCTCAAAACTTGCTTCTAGAGCTATTTCATCTCGGATTGGCGATGGTTCCTCCACCTTCCTCTAGCTTGACCATTGGCACCCAATGTGGCTCCTCTCCAGTATCCTCAGTGCTCAAAGCATCTACAGTTCTGGGCTCTACAAGCTTGCCAAGGTTGCTGATATTATTTCTTCAAGATCATGCCCCCCCCCCCCGCTCCTTCTCCCCTGATGGCTAATATTTGGAATTCTCTGCCTACCATCTCTTCTAATGACCTCCCAAGAAGAGACAAGACACCCTTCTGTGGACCCATTCCCCAAAAGGTTTTTTTCAACCAAAGCGGCTTGGGATTTTGTCCGACATCAGGGCCCCTCTTCCCCTTGGCACAAGCTCATCTGGTTCAAGTATCATATTCCTAGGCAAAGCTTTACAGCTTGGAGAGTTTTCACGAAATGCCTCCCCACGCAATCTTTCCTCATTCAGAGAACGATTCCTGCCCCTCTGGCCTGCTATCTATATGGCTCTGAGCCGGAAGACATTGAGCACCTCTTCTTTGCTTGCCCTGTCTCTTCCTCCATCTGGGCTTTAGTTCACTCCAAGTGCTAGCCGACCAGCAGAAGAATTCTCCCCTTCCATAGGGAGTGGATCTGGATGGATATGACCTTCCCTGGGAAGACCATTTGTGATGTTGTGGGCAAACTTGCCTTCTGTGCAGCCATTAACCAAATTTGGATGGAAAAGAATCATAGAAAATGAACCTCCAACTCTTGGCATATTGGAAAGATTTGGAAATCCATCTTTTTTTATGTTAAAGCCAAGCTCTCAAAAGTCTCATCCTCTTGACCCCCTTGCCCAATAAATTCTCACATTGTGGCCTCCTGGGAGCTTCCTAGATCTATGATTAAGAGCCCGGACTCTCACTGATATCCCCCCTCCTTATCTCTCCCCCTCCCCTCTCTAGGGGCATGTATATATTTTCTTCTCCTTTGGTAATGAATTATTTATTCACCCAAAAAAAAACTTGTCTGAATATAAAAAAGAGGAGAATTCTCACAGCAACTAATATGTTTGGGAGCTATTTACCATCCTATCTACCAGAAACGGGATTATAGAACTTCTTGATGACATAAATTATACAAGTAAGCTGGACTTCCATGAGATGGTTCAACATCGTCAAACACAAGCAATAATAATAACCTGATTAGAATTGCAAGGGTCCAAGCTTGATTGTTGCATCCTTCAAGTACAATATCACAAATGAGAACCTCAATATCAAATAAGATAGCACAGGCCATCAAGACATTGAGTACTTGAGTTAGGTTGCTGAAGTGAATAAAGAAAATGTGGATGGTTGTTCCGATAAGAGAAATAACAAGATAAGCAGGTTGGCCAGAGGATAGAATGAGGACTAAAAGTTGCTGTTGGATAGAAAATGCCTTGATAACATGATATATATAATCTCAAACTCAATACAAGTGAAAAATGAAAGGTAAAAAATATATAGGAGTACATAATGTTAAAGGTGAGGTGATACCGCTTTTTCAATAGTGTGAAAATGCTGCATTCTGCTTGATAGGACCTTTTGCATGTGAATCAATGAAGCCATGGCTGTTCCCTGAATTTTCACTTACTGATCAGTATAGCTGTCATCTACCATATAGTTTCAGGAACTCTTGAATGACTTTGCTGAAAAACAAACCTCTACAACATCTACAACAATCATCCCAGCCAAGCTTGAAATCGCCTTCCTTGCAGCAACATGTACTGCAACTGAACCTCCCATGCTGAAAACAGGCAGTAATGAATATGAATCTAAGTCAACATGAATGATACAATGGGAAAGGAGCATCAAAAGGTGCTAGATATTCCGCTAGTAACATGTTTTATCAAGTGAGAGCTTGATTGAAGGATTAAAATCGCCATCAACAGTCTCTTCTGCAAAAAATCATTTGAGATGAGTAAAAACATATTCATGTTGCACAATAGCATTTTTTTTTTTTTTCGTGACCAAGCACAATTGCACCTTAAGGCTAAAATCACAGATCATGGCATAGATCGTATTCAGAACAAACATCGTGTTTGTAACCCTCCATAAAGAAATACTTAATATGAGAGATTTTGACTACATCAATTTACTTCTGTATAGTTAGGAACACAGCAACCCCAAAACAAGGTTAGGAAAAAGCAATGAAGATCCAGAGAAAAATATTTTACCGTCACAAGAATAATCAGTTAATTATGTCAATACCCAATGGAGATTTAAAGACCAAGAAGCAACTGAGTGACCTTCACAAATTCCTTATGCCAACCCTAAGAAACCTCACAAACCACTACTTAAGTATGCTCATGAAGTTAAGGAGAGAGATGCGAATATCCGAAGTTGTGCTTGTCCTCATCTAGTAATGTCTGTTAATGACAAGAAAATGATATGACAAGTGTAAAGGGCTGATCAGTTGAGGTGTCCCTCTCCCTCATATAGGGGGTCCAATTCCAGACTACATCGAATTGTGTAGCATCCTGCGAATATTTTATACAGGTTTATTTTGGTAATATTAATTAGGGCAAAGGAACTCTGACCGTCCCTGCGTGATCAATGCTCCAACACGCATTCCCATTGGCCCACAGACCAGCACAGTAGCCACAGGGCAGGTAGAATTCTGTCTCCCTATTAATTAATGTCTAATCGTTTTCTCAGAAAAAGAAGAAGAAAATTATATATAATGGCCTGAAATAACATTAGGATTGAAAGGGGAAAAACCTGTGGCCAACAAGCACAATTGCAGGAGGAGTATCTCCATATACTGTCTTCAAAACAGCCAAAACATCATTGCATAGAGTCTGCAAACAATCATGTGCCATTTCATTTTTATGCAAAGTGATGATTTATGGGAAGCAAACTCAAACTAGCCAATTTCAATACGCAACAAAAATATGGTAGTACTCATTCTCAAGTAATATCTACCTCAATAGATAGGTCCAAATCATTTTCTGTGCATGACTTCCCATGTCCTCTCAAGTCCATAGCAACTACTCGAGCCCTCTCCTTGATCTTACTTGCTGCCAACCCAAATGAAAGCCTGACAAAGAAATAATAATTTTAATAAATATACCATGGAAATAAAGCTTGGAAAAATGAAAATAATGAATTAGTATACACACATAAAAGCTTGAGAAAACAAATAAACAACAATTACTAGTGAAGAAAAATGTTATAAATAATTTGGATATAAAAAAAAAAGGGGTACCTCGGACCTTATAAAATTCATACTTGAAGCTATTACCAGAGTATTTCCAAAGCTGAATCCTTTTTCTCATGAGGTCAAGCATGGGGGAGCAATGGTGGGCAGTAAGCCTGGCAGAGATGAGAGGCAGACCTAAGTATTTAACAGGGAGAGAGCCAAGGGAGAACCCCATAAGCTGAAGGAGATGGGATTTGGAGGCATTAGAGACTCCGGAGAGGAAAAGACAGGATTTAAGGAGGTTGATGTGAAGACCAGAGAGATTCTCGAAAAGATGGAGAAAGGTCATAATGGAGGAAATGGAACCAGGATCAGCTTTTCAGAAGATCATGAGATCATAACAAAAGCTAAGTGGGTGAGAAGGAGGGATTTGCATTTAGGGATAAGGGAGATGAGGTGATGGTCAGTGGAAGATTGAATGGATCTAGACAGGACCTCAATTGAGAGAGAGGAAAGGAATGGGGATAAAGGACAACCTTGCCGAATACCCACAGTAGAAGAGAAGAAACCCGTCGGTCTACCATTCACAAGGACTTGGAAGCGGGGAGAGGAGATGCAAGAATGAATCCAACAGACAAACACATGGGGGAAAGAAATCTGAAGGACTTTGAAGATGAAGTCCCATTTTATGGAGTCAAAGGCTTTGTGGATGTCAATCTTAAGGAGAGTAGCAGAAGAATGGGATTTCCTATCAAAACCTCTGACAATCTCATGACACGGGATAATATTATCCACAATGCTCCTCATAGCTATAAATGCCGATTGGTTGGCACTGACTAAGGAGTCAACGACCAATTGGATTCGACTGAGAAGGACCTTGGCAATGAACTTGTAGAGGAGATTGCAGAGAGAGATGGACCTAAAGTCAAACATAGAGAAAGCACCTTCCTTCTTGGGGATGAGGGAGAGGAATGTTTGATTTGTCCCATTGGCCTGATTGGGATTAAGGAAGAAATTACGGATGACAACAATTAGATCAGGCTTGATAATATTCCAACAAGAAGAGAAGAATCCCATACTGAAACCATCGGGCCCAGAGGCTTTGTTGGTTTTATGGGAAAGGATGGCAGGGAGGATTTCTTCATCAGAAGGAATGGATTGAAGAGAGGAACACATATGCTTAGGGATGAATTTATTGAGAAGGTTGGGGGGGGGGGGGGAGGGGAGAGGAATAGGAGAGGGAGGGAGGCAGAAGAGGTTCTCAAAGTAGGACACAACTTCAGATTTGATGCCTTTGGGATTGCACAAAATGGAACCATCACTAGAAGTGAGAAGAGGGATGGAGTTGGTATTTGATCTAGCTTTGAGGGAGTGGTGGAAGAATGCAGAATTGGAATTCCCCAACCAAAGCCACTTGATTCTAGATTTTTTACGGAAAAAGCTTTCTTCCTAGGCAAGGAGGGAGGAGAGCTCAACGGAGACGGAGTGCTCCTCAATAGCAAGAGACAGGTTGGGGAGGTCAACCTGAAGTCTAGTTTGAATGGACTCAAGCTTAAGCTTAGAAGAAAACACTCTGGAAGAGATGTTCCCGAACGAGGAGAGGTTCTAACTCTTGAGAGCAGTCTTGACATTGCGAAGCTTTCTCGCAAAGGAGCTGAGGGGGGAGGAGAAAGCGTGGACAGGGATGTCCCAAGCATCTTTGACAATGGAAAGGTAATCCTAGTGAAGGGTCCACATGTCAAAAAACTTAAAAGACTTAGAGCCGAAGAAAATAAAAGGGCAAACAAGGAGAGAGATTGGACTATGGTCGGAGATACTAGGGAAATCAAAGGAGGCATAAGAGGAAGGGAAGGAAAAAAGGCAAGATTCATTGACCAAAACCCTGTCGATTTTGCAGGCAATCCGATTAGATCCTTGCCGATGATTCTGCTAAGTGTGCTTAACTCTCAACCATCTCAAATCATTGACATTAAGATCCTCAATACATTTATTAAAAGCATCAACAAAGGAGCTATCAATAGGATCACCACCGAGCTTCTTGTAACTAAATCTATCACATTAAAATCTTTCACAATCCCCCGGGGAAGGTTTTCGGTGGAGGGGGAGATGAAGCAAAGATCAAACCAAAAAGAGGTTCTATCTTGGGCACGGTTCAAGGCATAAATGATGGAGAAGAAGCAGAAGGAAGAGCCGGAGGGATCAAAGATGGAAAAGTGGATGAATTGAGAAGAGGAAGAAATATTGGAAACCTGGAGCTTGAGAGGATTCCAAAGGATCCAGATGCGCCCAATACAGAAATGAGCATAATTGGAGAGGAAAGACCAAAAGGAGGCTATGGAGGCGGCAATGCGGGAAGCATTGGGCTCAAGGACACGAGTTTCGAGGAGGCAATAGAGCTCAACATGAGAGTAACAGACGAGATCAAACATCAGCATGCTTAGCTGAGGTGTTTAGACCTTGCCACCTTGGACATTCCAAATGATCCAAGGGGTCATGGGGAAGCATGGTGGTGGGTTTCAAGAGCTAGGATGATCTGGAAGAGAATTGCTGCAAACCAGTAGCAGAATTGATAGAAGAGGAACTGAAAGAGGGCCGTTGTTGACCGGCAGCTTTGTTGGAATGACGGTGCTGGTATTCCTTGATGGGGGAGGGCCAGTGAGCACCTAAAAGCGATGGGGAAGCACCTTCCAAGGTGGTGGCCAGCCAGGGGGCAGACGAAAAAGCACCAGGAGAAGGCCTAATGTAGAAGTAGGTTACACAAGGCGGCTACTCCCAATTTATTACAGCCCCAAACCAGTACAGAGATGACACTCCAGAAATCAGAATTAGAAGTAGGAAATAAAGGAACAAAAGACCAGAAATAACCCCCAAACACTACTTCTAAAAGCAAAGATTAAACCAGTAGCAAGAAACAACAACCAATACCCTAGGGAAAGAAGCCTGCGGCTATGGACTATGGTTATTAAGGGTACCTGCGGTTGGAGATGTGAGGCTCAGATGGAGCCCAAACTAGAGCCGATTGTAGGCCCTAGGGTGTAGAGTAAAACCCTCAAAGATCTCTGAATTCTGTCGGCTGGTGTAGGAGATCTGCACTTTCTTGATTTCAGACTTTTAGAGAGAGAAAATGGGGAATCTTCAAGAACCGCAGCAGGTCACCTTGGATGGCCTTCAAATTAGGATCGATTGATCCTTTAGCAGCCTGGAACAAACCCTGAAAAGGGGTTGCAGATCAGAACTCAGAATTGGAAGATATGGGAGATCGACTGGACTTCAAAACCTTAACTTCTTGCTGGTCGATCCTGGCTTTCAGGAACCTTAAACAGAATTTCTTGAATCTCACAGTAGCAATAACAAAGAACAGCAAATAAAACAGAGAAAGAAAGAGTAATCATGAGAGAGATGTGGGTGGGAATGGCTATCTCAGCCCAGGCATCTCACCCACGGCTATCTCGGCTGTTTAGAAGCAATTAACTGCAATAATCTTTGTTTATTCAAGTCTGGGCTGGGCTTTCTTCCTGCGATAGCTCAGCCCATAATGTGGATCTACATCAAGGTCCAGACTGGGGCCATCGGGGGAGGCAGAGATCAGGCTAGAAAGGGTTGAGGAAGCACTAGCCTGAGAAAACGGGAGCTTGATCATGGCTGCAGGGGTGGGAAGGGGGGGCGCAGGCTGGGCCTGCACGGACCCAAAAATTGTCTAAAGGTATGATTCTTGCTTTGGTGGTTGTTGGGATCTGTTTAGAAGTGTTGTGTTGTGTGCAGAGTGAGTGTGCATCTTCTGGTAGGCCTAACCAATCTTGGTTGAAAGCGGGAGTACATATGAGCTATAGTTCGTAAAATTGGGATTGCCCAGCCAGTGATGTATTGTAGGTTCTGCTTTAGTTTTGGAAGTTGGCAATTCAGTTCAATGAGTTCAGGGACAGCGAAAAGGGATCATTTTATAAACTATTGATCCACCCCCCTCTCAATAGTGAAGTCGGTTCATGACAACATGCTATTGATCTAGTGTCGAGGTTGGTTTTGCCTAATCTTCCCACTTATCTTTTCAGCCCTATTGGCCATGCCGAGCTCAAGAGAAAAGTGGATGAGCTGCTGAGGAAAAGATTTATTAGAAAGCATGAGCCCATGTATCGTACCAGCCCTACTCACTCTGAAGAAAGAGGGATTTTGGCCCATGGGTGATTTATATGCTCCAGCACTAGGGGGAGTGTTAAGATATGTACCACACGGGTATTTCTGTTATACCCTGCAGTACTTTATTGTGTTTGTAGTTTATTGACCACGACAGGGGGAGTGTACGTATCGTGGTGTATGTCTAGTTGTTTAGATGTTTATTGTTTTATTATCTTTGTAATTACTTGTAACTACACTTATATTCTTAGTAGGTTTCCTACTAAGAAACCTACTAAGAATATACTTTCTGATATTATAACTATAGGGGTGTTGACCACAATGATGTAAGCTGATCTATCATAGTCAGTAGTGTTCTTATCTCTCCCTATCTTCTTCTTCTTCTCTTCTAAGGACTGGTTAGAATTCTTTGCTGCTACAATTATTTTTGTGGAGAAACAGAGTTTTGCCTGTTTTGCACTTTGTGGTCTTAGAACCACATCACAGGCCTCCCTAATGCCTCCTTTGAGGTTTTCATATGAATCACACTTTTTGTTCTTCAGTTGCAATTTTTCTGCTAGCAACACAAGAAAGAATGCACTTTCACGCTTGCAGCATAATACTCCAGTGCTGTGACAATATTCCATTCCTTACTTCCATTAGGTGATTTGCAGGAAAAACAAACAGAAACCCCACTACAAACGGATAATTAAAAGTATAGCTGCCAAGGCGTCGCCTAGGCGTCCAGGGTCCCTTGCTCGAAAGGCGCCTTGTTGCCAAGGTGTCACCTAATCGCGTTGATTTCCCCCCCCCCCGCCTCCTTGGCAACTATGATTAACAGATAGATTCTTCCTTCATTAATTAAGCCAGTCCAAAATTTTCTTCTTTTGATATTGATAAGTGACAACTGACAAGAATTTTCAAGCTGCCAAATACTTGAGTGTCATTATCAAGCATGCAATCAACCACTCAATAGTAAAAATAATATCTGATGATGTTTGTAACTGGAGGTAGAGGTGTATACCCTGAATAACCACCTCCATGCAGACAAAAAACAACTGGTCCTTCAGATCCTGCTAAATATACATGAAATACCTAATCAACAAAGAACATTAGATGAGTAGAAATTCTTTCTATACTTTACATGTATTTAAATAATTAATGTAGAACAACTACTCACATCATTGGAACCTGGAATGCAAATATCATCCTCTCGATCGAAATAGCCAGACCATTCTAAAGGGGAGTATTTTTGTAAAGATGTCCTACATGCATATTATTAACTTCATGAGATTAATAACCCCAGTTAACTCGGGAGGAGAGAGAGAGTATAGAAACAGAATATGTTGACCAATTGCATAATTTTCTAGGAACAAGGCAATTGCAAGTCTTGTGAGATTTTCTCTTTCAACAACTTGAATGGTCTGAAATTCACAAAGAAACATCATAACGCTACCTTTTTTCGTTCAACTACATAATGAACAAGTTTAATAAGGATTTCAATTCCCCAATTTTACCAACCAATTATCAACCAGTATTGCTGCCATGACATGGCAAAGCCAATCCTTAGAAGAACATTATTCACTTAGTTGGCTATATTTAGCCTAAGAACATATAATGGTTTTTTTTTTTTTTTTTTTTTTGGATGATTGTAACTTTTCAATTATTTTCAAAAAAAAAAAATATAATGGTTGCTCGCTTGTATATACACTCAATTATAGTCAAGGGACACAAGAAATAACTGACAGTTTAACTGCTACTTAATAATTCAGAAGATCTGCACAGGCTAAGGAGTTAGTTCTTGAATCCATTTGTTATTCAATTTGGCTACCTATTAGCCTGAAAATTTACAAACCATAGCAGAATGTATAATCTCAAAGTCCCAATAGTTGGAACACAAGGACTATGAGACCCTTACCTATTTTTAGGTAGCAACATAAGGTAATGGGCGTGGCTCTTTCCTCTTATTCTCATCTTCCTACTCTCATTTTTCTTTTCCCCTCTCTCATCTTTCCATCTCTTCCTTCCCCCTTTTCTGTTTGGACTTTTCTATTTTGTTCTGTATGGATCCATGTAGCCAACCCCATTAAGTTGGGATAAAGCTAAGTTTGTAGTTGTTGTTGTTTGTTGTTGAAAATAATGTAAGGGCATACCCACTCCGGAGTTTGGGGATGGTCATAATGTACACAGCCTCAAACCCCCCTGGGCGCTTTCCAGAGAAGCTGTTTCCTGACTCAAACCCTTGACCACTTGGTCACAATGGAGCAAACTTACCGTTGCACCAAGGTCCACCCTCAATAAGCAACATAAGGTATCCTATATATTAATATAAAGGAGAAACAGGCGTACATCAAGGTGAACAAAGTTGACAAATATGTTTAGGATGGACAGCATTGCTAAGAAAAGTTACATGGACTGCGTATCACCAAAAAGCAGAACTTAAAGAGATGGAAATCCAAAATTAGTTTACCCCACTCAGAGAAAATTAACTCTTTCCACCCTACATAATTCTGTCTTTGAATAAACCAGACTAGTACATCATAACAGAGCCTAAGAAACACCTGAGATTATTTTTCAAACATTATATGGTTTCTCTTATTCCCAATACCCCAAGTGATCGCTTCACAAATCATCTTCCAAAGTAAACAACCATTTCTTCTCAAAACGGATCAAAGTTTGGGCTCAATACAAGAGATCAAAAAATTGGACGGGTAATTTTGATCTAAAAGGAAAAAAATAGGGGGTCAGAATCAGAATGGAAAGAAGAACTTACCGCGTTGCTGGATGATGGGGAATGTTGGAGAAAGCAGAGGGCTTTTGAGGCTCTTCTTCCTCTAAGCTATCCTCCGGAAGAGAAGTGAGGTTCGAAGGTTCCATCTTTGTAGAAATGAAAAAATTCTGTTCAGCAACTTACGATCGGAAGAGAGAAGAATTCAATCTGTTTATGTTTTATTCTTGCCGTGTCTCAACTCTCAACTTTGAACAAAACCTTCTTTCTTTCACCAGATTTTCCTTGTTTGATACTTCGTACTTGCTTTGTCCTGGGACTACAGAGTCGGGTTTCTACATCCCCTCCCTAGCTATGTTTGGAAGCCAAGAAAATAAATGAAAAGAAAAAAAATTCAAAAAAAAAAAATTGAATTTAAAGAAATAGATAGACATATGTCTTTGCTTGGAATTCAAAGAATCGGGTTTTTACATCCCGTCTATATTTTTGCATGGATCTTTGCACTCGTTCTTGTTTAAAACTACTATGTAACCTATCTCATTAAGTTGGGATAAGGTTTTGGATGTTATTATTGTTGTAGATGGACACATAAAAACACATTGTGTAATTATGATTTTTCTCATATTTTATCTTTTGTACTATTTTTTTTTTTCTTTTCTTGATTTCCAAACATAGCCTAAAATGTGAATTTTCTTTTTTTCTTTCTTTTATGAGAACGAATATAAAAATTAGGGAAAGAATCCTCTACCTGGGAGCATGGTTCCTTCACCAACACGAGAGTCACTAGGGGCGCACTTGGAAGCATTAATAAAATTGGCATTTCCACCTTTCATGGGGGTAGGGGAGTCGTTTCACCCCAATCCTTTTTTGCCTTAGACTCTAGATAGAGTCATTTTTTTCCTATATAAAATAACAAAAAGGGAAGGGATTCATGCACGAAAAATTGCTCCCATGGACTTTGTTTTATAAGATATGAGGTGTTCTAGTTATTTCAAATGGACATTTATACACTTCTCACTACATTTAATGCAAGACGGGCACTTGCATGGTCACACATGAAAACAATTGCCTTGACAGTATAAGTTTGATGCATCATGCACAACAGTCGTAGTTACATTGCAGAACTTAGCTTTTGAAGCTAACCTATGACTTATAGATAGAAAACAAGCATCCTTAATGGTCATCTTTACATCAATCCTCAAAGATAAAAGAAAAGGTTGTTAATAGAGTTCGCAACAACTCCCAAGGCCATCCAACTTGATTGCTCTGCCCACCCACACTTCTACTCTCTTGTACACCTTGCCAAACACCTATTGCAAACCCTACAAGATGCTCCTAGCCTTTGGTGCCATCACGTTTCTTGAAAACCCACAATTCATAGAAGCAAGGATAATTTTTTATTTAAATAGAACTACAACAGCCCAACCTACAACACAGGAGAGAAATCGAAGCAATAGCTGCCCATCCTAACGGAATACCTTTCACCGAACATCACAGTAGCAACACCATAGGGCACTAAAGAGCCCGTACACATTTAATGTTTGGTTGAATAATAGATCATGCATCAAAATCAACACATGTTTTGAGGCGATTCAAGTAGTCTGATCAAAACAACCATCACAAATTATAATCAGATGATCCATAGAACTTAGAAAGGGATATATAATGGAATGCAAGGTCACCAACCCACTTGTTAATAATTTGAAGAATCAAAGAGGGAGTAGAAGCCACAATTTGGAATACACATCTTTGTTGCAAAACAACCAAAATGAAATACATGGTAATAGTAGAAATGGACAATAGATGAGATTTCTCAGAAAATGACGGAGGAAGAATAGCATACCAAGGAGTCAAGCAAATCATTAAGCAAACAAGATTGAAGGTACTTTGCGCAATCCCCAATGGCCTTGTAGCTTAAATATGCTTCAAGGTAGAGCAATGTTAAAATAAAGGGTAATTTACAATGCCACCCCCTTGAGTATGCCAATATTCAGACTAGTGTAACAATAGGTTCAATAACATATCGATTCTAATCAATTTAAAACCCACAATTTCACTTCTTAAAACCAAAACCAAATTGTTTTTTCTTTCAATACCAAAACTAAACTGACGAATAAACATTTTTTTCAGCTCTTGTTTAAATAGTTTGATTCGGTTGAGGTTAACAATTCAAACTCATAGGGATAATAATACTTTAAATGACCTTTTGCATGATAGTAGTTGCGCTAAAACTAAATATTGGTCACATCGACTTGGCCAGTGGTAGTCCAAGGTAGACTAGGGATAATATATGAGGTTGCCATAAGGAAGGGATTCGTCTTCTTTTATGAGAGGTGATTGCCCAGGTCTTGCCCATAGCTATTTGGACGATCGTCACGTGTCCAAGTGGTGATCCAACGGTTTAACTTCTACTAACTAGAACTAAATGTTATAGAAAGAGACACCGAGAGTCATTGGATCACTACTTGGATACGTGGTGATCGTCCAGCTCGCCACTCAAGAGAAGTTCCAAAATCCATAAGGAAGTGGGGTTAGGAGACACATGACAGGTGATAAGGTTAGATGGGTGATGGGTGATGGGTGGCTACCAAAAGATAGTGGATTGAATTGGGTTCAAGTGGGTTAAAGGAAAAAGGAGAAAATATATAAAAGGCAAAGAATGCCTGTCTTCAATAGGCTACAAGAGAAGATGAAACAAATGACATCAAGCCATCACTAGAGGTGGGTGGTCTACAAAACCAAATCAAGTACTATCCCTCAACAAAAGCTAGCGGATTGGCATGTATGTTTTGGTGAGTATGCTTCCCAAAACATAGTGGGTGGTCTACAGTGCCTGTCTCCACCAAGAGGTTGTTTTGGCAAGCATGCTTTCTACTTAGAATAATGGATAGGCAATTGTCCAGCACATCAATCATGATGTCCTGCGCGTTGATCTGTCTCGGTTTAGACCACTGTTAGTTAAAACGGAAACGGCAAAAAAGCAGAAACATATGGTACGAGTTTTAAACAGATAAAAACGATGAACGGTACGATCAAAAAAATGATCAAAAAAATAGGGAATGGCAAACGGACGAAAACGAACAGTACAGTATTAAATGTGTAGATTTTTTAAAAACGAAACAAAAAAAACGGTAGTATACTCATGCAATTTGAGAGATTATTACCTATATACATGCAACTAATGTTCCAAAAGCTCTGAAAGTCTCAAGATAAAATAGCCCAATGGGCTACAAGAAAATGAGATGTTGCTAGCTTTAACTTCTCCTTACTCAATGGGCTATAAGAAGACGAGATTTTTTTTCCTATAGATAGTATGGAAGTTAAAAACCAAAAACCAAGTACCATATTATCTTCACTCTTCACTTTTACTAATAGGTTTTTTTTTTTTTTAAATTAATTAAATTTTTTTAATAAAATTCCTATTTTATCCTTAAAAAGCAGATACGCATTTAAAATGGCCATTTAAAACCCGTTTAAAACAGATTCTTTTGCAGTTTCCATTTTTTTCCGTATTGTATAATGGCATACGGGAAACCATTGTTTTAAATGGAAAAAAAAACGCAACCGTGTTTACAATGGTATAGACTTGTTACAAAACAATCTTTAGTTTCTTTCCCTCCATGTATGGTAGATACTCGCATAGAAGACCAAATTCCCCTTTCTCTTGATATTAGAATTGTTTGCGAGGAGAAGGTGAGTGGTAATGAGGATCCAACAACTGAGGTGCATGCCAAGATCTTTCTAGCCATTGAATTTCACTGCCACTCACCATAGAGGATTTCTTTCTCTTGTGGTTCCAAAGCCCCCAACTGCTTTGCCACCAAATTACCTCTCTAGTCACATATGAACCATATATTAAGGATTTTCTTATTACCACTCCTTATTTTTTTATTTGTTTTGATAGAATTATCGGCACCCCTTAAGATGTCAAAATAATATGTAACACCTTTTAATATTTTTCCCTACTAATTTAATATATATATATATATATATATATAGTAATGATGATGTGAAATGATAATATATATAGTAATGATGATAGAAATTATCATTTCACATTTGTATTCAAAAAATATATAAGACAATGTCAGTTTTTAATAATAATATAGTGATAAATCACTTTCAAATTAATTATTTTATCTAAAACCTTATTTTATATCTCTAACTATAGAACTTTCAAAAATTAGACAAAGGGCAATCAAAAGAACATAAAAATTTCTAAATACACCTATAAAAATGTCATAAGATATTCCTATATTTTAGAAGACTCTCAAACAATAGTTGGGTCTAATATGCTCTCTTCTTACCTTTAAAAAAAAAAAAAAAAAAAAAAAAAGAAGAAGCTATGTCTTATATCATGACCTGATTATTATTCGGACATGGTCAAATCAGGTCAGGTACATTAGGTCATCCTAAGGATTATTTTTATGATGTGATCATATTGAGATCTTCCTCTTCATGTTGGCCACCTTGTGCTCCTTTTGCTGGTTCTACGATGCTATTGACTTCATCCGTTTCCTTCTTGCATCGGAGCAATTCAAGTAAACCTTCAAGTGCAACTTTAGGACTCTCACTCTTCATGAGCTCCTCAGCAACCATTGCAGGGGTGACCTCCACTTTCTTTATGAGCTCTTCAATCTCTTGAAAAAGCTCATGTTCATGAATTTGGAGGTAATTAGAGGCAAGAAGCTTGAACCCACAAGGTGTGCAAAATGACATGTGAACATGCATGTCCATGCGGCCGGGGCGAAGCAATGCATGGTCTAGTCGGTCCTTGTGGTTGGTTGTGAACACAATGATCCGCTCATCTCCACAACTTGACCATATGCCATCCGTAAAATTTAGTAGCCCTGATAGAGTTACCTGTGGATTTCGATGATCAAACCACTCGCAAAATCAATCACAAAATATATCTAATCAAAAGGTGAATTGAGAAAATGGTATGGCAACAAAGATTTGGCATCAATCAAAAGTTGAAGATTCAGCCTAACCAAAAACAGTTCGAATCAAACAATTGATATCACCGTACACTCATCTAAGGGTGTCAATTTATCCGGTTCTAGGCTATTGGTCCAGTTCCTTAACGGTTCCAATCCTAAGGAGTCAGGATCTAAGCCAGACTACTAAACGCATGGTTCTAAACCTGAGATCCATGACTATTGACTAATATTGGGTGTGCCAGTTCTAATTCCTAATTGGTTCCAAGTGGTTGAAAAAAAAAAAAATCCCCAACGCATATTGCATAATATAGTAATTCACCTGTTTCAATCACAAGAGATATGCAATCCACCATCAATTTTTTTTCCACTAATCATATTGAACTGATCGATAATACCTCTTGTTTTATATTCAATTAATAAGTAGAAACACCACCACACTCATAAATTCGGATTATTTTAAAATAATACATGAGGCAAGAGGTACTAGTCAAAATTGAAAAACTAGAAAAACAAAACGCTTGACCTTAGTTCTCAAGATAATTAGTCTTAAGACTTATATAATAGATATAGGTTTAGGATGTGGATTTATTTTGATTTCACCGATCCCGTTCCAACAATTCCTAGTGGGTCGATCGATTCTAAAATTGTTGGGAGACCAATAACTTAATCAATCGGTAGATCTAGAACCGGACCAATGAGCAATTGGGTTTATCACAATTCCTAACAAGTCGCTTCCAGTCCGATTCCCGGTCTGATAAAATTAAAACCCTTATCAACTCATCAAACCTAACAAAATTTAGTTGCTGCCCCGGTTCCGTGGCAATCAAAGAAATGAAATCTTAAAGGGTAATTTTAGAAAATACAAAAACCTAAAAGGTATTTATAAACCCTAGACGAAAATGAATTATTCCATTTCTTTGACTACCAGCAACCCAGGTAGCAGCCAAATTTTTTCCCATGAAAACTATGCGATTGTGTGGCTCTAGCCTTGGCAAGTCAATCTTGAAATTGAGGCCAAATCCGCTCCTGGACCATGATCTCCTGCAACAATCTCACACCATCCATTGGGTATGGATATACAGTATGAGCTTGTTACAGGAAGTGGGATTTTTCTTCTTTCTTTTTTTCTTCTAGTAGCTCAGGATAGAGTAGGTCAGTCGTTAATTGAATGTCATAGGTTCGAATCCTACTTAGGAAAATGTTCGAGTTTCTTGTTCATGATGCTCGCTTCTTGATATCGTATCTCTAAAAGGAAGGAAAAGAGAAGGGGGGAGGACATGAAACCAAAGCCCTGAAAATTCCCAATAAGGGATCAATAAGAAGTAAGTTGTTGAGTTAGCCTAGCCTGACCTACCCTACTATGGTATAATATAGTAGGTGAGTGAGTTGGCGAAGACACTTAGGCTAGTAGAGAAGAGAGCGTCGATGCATAACCTTCATTCTACTGCGCTACGCAAAGGTTACAAAGTCACTTAGCTCGACGATAATTAGGAGAGTCAAGGGGGAAGTACCCACACCCAATGGATAGTGTGAGATTGTTGCAGGAGGCCATGGTCCAAGAGAGGATTCGGGCTCCAATTAACTCTCTCTCTCTCTCTCTCTCTCTCTCTCTCTCTCTCTCTCTC
>NW_024870485.1:251111-256358 GCF_013358625.1 Macadamia integrifolia
CTTGGGAGGAGTTCCTATGTGGTACAACAGAGATGGCAACGCACAACTGATGATTTGGAGCACCTCGAGGCACATGTCCATTATTGAGATATGTGCCTAAGTGTTTCAAGTCGTTGGATATGTGTTGCCACTTCTATTGTGCCACAGGGGAGTCGATTTCTTTCCCAATTGTTTTGGTTTTTTTTTTTTTTTTTTAGAAAAGATTTCCTAAAAAGCAACGCGACCTTTACACTAATAGGGGCCAATGAGAATATTAATAAAACATCACTCAAGGGGTTGAATTTTCTCAACAGGACACTGGTAGGAATCACATTGACTTTTAACACACACGAAAAAAAAACAGTAACTTTTTTTAACAGAAAACATTGATTACCCTTTCATCCTAAGATCTGACTATGGATCGGGACCCACGGGGGGAGACTTCCCAAGTCATACCTTTTTCTTTTCTCCTTCTTTTTATTTTTTTTTATTTTTAAAGATCATGTCCTACTGGTCAGTGAGTACTTTTTCTGTTATTTTCATTGACTACCCAATTATTCTAACATGGGCCGACCGACCAGGGCGTGGTCAATGGAGTGGGAGAATTGATTTTTTTTTTTTTTGGTGGGGGGTGGGATGGATTGTCGAACACTGGACCGCTGAAGCCTTAGTGCCCTATACACTATTGGATGCCATCGCTGCGCGACAAGAGCATCTCACACTGGTCAATGAAGTAGTTAGATGTCAAAGTTTTTAAACCAATAATTACGTTTCGGGGAAAAGATCATTTTCAGATGCTAACGTCTGAGCCTTTTGGGGATTTTCCAATCAAATCTTTCGAAAGAGTGGGGTCATTTAAGACATTTCACTGATCTCTATGAATAATATAATGTCAAGGTATTCTCAGGTATAAGTCTCAGTTGATATATTTGGATAAGTCATGAATCCGTGAATCCGTGAATCCGTGAATCCGTCAATTTTACCCTTATTTTTTATATAAAAAAATTATCTTTTATATGAATTTACTCCAAACCTGATATCGACGAAAATATTGACAACGACTCCACATGCTACCTACCTTGTGGAAATATTTTCCTTTTTTTTCTTTAATAAATTGTTCTTTACTTTATTCGAAAGGAGATATTGATTCATTGTATCAAGACTTCTAAGTCTTCCTTCTTAATTTCTACACATCTCACATGGGAAGATTTGTTGGTTATTGCCTTAATATCACATAGTGGTGGGTTAGGTTCATAACTGATACTTATTATAATTATTCATAACCCACCAAACTTTTTGTATGGATCCTTATGTTCGTCTTTTCTTTGAATCTCTCTGTAGCCGACCCCATGAAATTGGGATAATGTTTTGGATGTTGTTGTATTTATAAGTGGTATAAACTGGGAGGTAGGGATTAAAATCATGGGTAAGGGTTCTCTTAACCTACAACATATTGTACGCCTAGACACATAGAGTATTTTATCATTTTTTATCTCTTTAAAATAAAATGAATAAAAATTCAAATGTCTCTAGGTGTACTATAGGCTCAAAGACACTTTTTCCTAAAATTATATAGGCAGGTTATGCTCCATAGTTGTTAAGGTAGTGCTTAAATGTCCAAGCAATTTGCCTGGTTCCTATACAATTGTTGCCTTAGTATATTGTATGTTGCTTTACACGGTTTTGATGCAAGGCTCTGATTTGACATTTATGTATGCCAAATATCATTTAAGTAAATGATTTATTTACTTAAGGTATTATTCATAAATAAACAAATACCTTCATATTTTAATCCAATAAATTAGTTTCATAATTAAATTTATAAGGATAAAAAATCAACCCTCCAATCCAAGAACAAAAAATAGACTTTTTGTTGTAAGGGCAAGTTTCAACTTTCAAATGGTGGGGTATTTTTCAATTTTGAAAATTTTATAAATCTTGTCATAGCAAAACAAATTTTAAAAACAATATTTTATTTTGATGTCTATAAAACTATTTTCATTTAGAAGATTTTAGCCTCTTTGCTATTCCCGACTCTATAGGCAATGAAAATAATTTTTATGAACCTCAAAAAAAGATCATTTTCTTTTTGGTAAAAAAAATTTCATTTTATTTTTGGAAAAAAAAATTATAAGATCATTTGAAAATTTGGATTTTTATTTTACCTAATATATAAAATCTCATGTAAAAAATAAATCATTTGACCTGTCAAACTTATTAGAGAATAAGAACAATTTCAAAAGTATGGATTTTGGATAACGTAATGTGACTTCATGTTGATTTTTTATCATTTTTTTAGTAGATTTTTGATGTCTTGATGTCACATAATGTTGATATTTTATGATATAAAGTATATTGAGCATACTAAATAATGTTAGAATAAGAGGGGAAATAAAAATAACACGTATTTGCCTTATTGCCTAAGCATTTAGGCACCCCTCCACCGCCTTAGGTCTTTTTGCCGCCTTGACAATTATATTATGTTCAATCTCAATCTCAATCTCATATTCTCCAGGGAAGTTTCAAAATCATAATGAAATTGATGAACAAATAGCAAAATAATGCTTGCGGAATTACAAAACATCACCTTTATACATGACTAAGTAGATGGCCAAAGCCCTTCCTATTTGGCTGTGCAAATTAAAGAACATTTCACTATGAAGTTAAAGCATGAATGAATATAAGTCAAGTTTTATTAGTTTACCCAAAAATAAAAAAGGAAACTATGACCACAGGAAACGCAGCCCAGCCTACTAATAGCCCAGAGATAATGCTGTATACTAGTTAAGATTTTGACTAGCTGACACAGATCCAAACCAAGCCGGTTGTTGTGGATGAGACTAGAAATCTGGAACTTAAAAGGAAAATAATAAATAATAGAAGATGGGAGATTTGAGGCCTTAATAGATGCAGCAGCGAATACTGTGATCCATTGAAACTGGGCTTATGGGCCTTGGCGTTTATTGCTTTTTGGGTTTTATAGAACTAGATTTTATGAGCATAGTGTCACAGCCTGCCCACTGAAGGCCCACAAGCCAAGCCCAATGGCGTAGTAAGAGGCCCAGTTTCTAGAGATTTCTACCAAAGTGTGGAACTCTAGATATTTTATAAGGAAATATTATGGGAGGTTTCTAGAGTTCTCCACTAAGGAGGTGGGAAGCTTCTAGTTTCCTCCCCAACCGTTGGATGAAAGACACATGTACATATCTTAGCCATTCATTGTAACTAGGAGTGCCTATAAATAGAGGTGCCCTCATTTAGCCAAGGCACCAAGCAAGTGAGTTCTCAAGCTTTGTACTCAAGAGTTATTTAGTGCAATACAAGTTCATTCTTTCCAAACTCACTCTTGTGTTCACTTCTTCTCTTCCCAAATCCCTTAAGGAGGGTGGTTAGGCTGACTTAGTGCTAGTGGGAGTGCTAAGTGCCGGCGCGGTTGCTTAGAAAGGTCTAAGGCCGTGACAGTTGTGGTATCAGAGCTTCAGTTGCGAGGGAGCCAAGCTTGTGGGATAAACATTATGTCTAACCTTTCAGAGGTACACGACGTTGCAACATATGAGAAAAACCATGGAAGGGAGGGAAACCCCAACACTGGGAAGCAAAAGAGGAGCAAAGACAAGTCCGTAGATGTTGGTTGTGCTATGGAGTCTCGCTTAGCTCGGGTGGAGCTAGCAATGGGCGAGGTGAAGGGACGCCTCGATGTTGTAGAGCAAAGTGGGGAGGAGCTCGAAGGAGAGCTCAAGGAGTCCCTATTGAGTACTCTCAACACCATGGCATATGACCAAAAGGAGGAGCTTGCATCCTTTAAGGCTCATTTGTGGGAGGACATTTCCACCTTCAAGGATCAAATGCGGGAGGCGTTGGCCAAAATAGAAGCTTGTGTTGCTGAGGTACGTGAGGATTGGGCTTTGTGTAAGAGGGCGGTGGCCGGGGGAGCTACTACCTCACGAGAAGTGCCTAGGATGGAGGTGCCAAAGCCCAAGCCATTCCCTGGGAAGAGAGATGCACGGGAAATCGACAACTTTTTATGGCACATGGAGAGGTACTTCGAGGCAATGGCACTTAATGATGAAGCATCAAAGGTACGGACCGCTACTCTCTACCTCACTGATGATGCAACTCTATGGTGGCGTAGAAAGCATGCCGATATAGAGAGAAGTACGTGCACCATAGACACTTGGGATGATTTCAAAACTGAGTTAAAGAAACACTTCTATCCCGAGAATGCCACCTTCTTGGCTAGGAAGAGCCTTAAAAGGCTTAAACACACAGGTTCTATTAGGGACTATGTGAAGGAATTCTCTACCCTAATGCTCGAAGTCCCGAGTATGACCGAGGAGGAACTCCTATTCAACTTCATGGATGGCCTCCAAGGTTGGGCTGCGCAAGAACTACAACGCCGAGGTGTGCAGGACCTTGCCTCAGCCATCACAGCGGCAGAGTCATTGGTAGAGTTTAGGAGAGATGACAGTTCTAAAGCCAAGAAGGGTACTAATGGGAAAGGTGGGGGAGAGAAGGGGCCTAAGACATACCCTCCCAAGGAAGGTAGCAGTAAACCATCTTCAAACAAGGAGGGTAGGCCCAAGCAAGACAAAAGGGACAAGTTCACGCCCAAGGATAAGTGTTTCTTGTGTGATGGTCCCCATTGGGCCAGGGATTGCCCCAAGAGAAAGGCTCACAATGCCCTACTCGAGGAGAAAGAAGACGATGAGGTGCATATGGGGTCCCTACAACAACTAAGTGCCATCAAGGCTAAGACAGAGATCAAGGCCACAACCTCAAAAAAAGGGCTAATGTACGTTGAGGTGCATGTCAAAGGTAAGCCCACTCGTGCCATGATAGACACAGGTGCTACGCACAACTTCTTCTCAACAGAAGAGGCAAAAAGGCTCGGACTTAAAGGGATCAAGGAGGGAGGATGGCTTAAGGCCGTCAACTCCCAGGCCCGTCCCATACATGGTGTTGCTCGAGGGGTCGAGTTAAACATCGGGACCTGGAAGGGCACAGTTGACTTGTCGATAGTTCCCATGGATGATTTTCAAGTGGTGCTTGGCATGGATTTCTTACGAAGGGTTAAGGCCATACCCATGCCATTTATCAGCACGGTTTGCATTATGGAGGAAGCAGCTCCATGCATGGTCCCAACTATACACGGGACCAAGGACGGCCCAAAACTTCTTTCGGCTATACAGCTCGAGAAAGGAGTTAAGAAGGGGGAGACAACATACTTGGCAGCACTCTTAGAGCCTAAGGAAGACGGTCCAACTAAGG
>NW_024870485.1:256378-329622 GCF_013358625.1 Macadamia integrifolia
AACTTTGCTCCTCAAAGAGAGAAGTAATGGTCCAACTGCTGGAAACCATTTGATACAATGGTAGTGTCACTCTTTCAACCGCACAAAAGAGGACAATTTAGAGAAGTTGATTAGGATGTATGCAATTTGTGTTTTCAACTCGTACTCCAAAAATTTATTTGCACTTCCTTTGGCCCTAGAATTCATCATCATCTTGGAAAAAAAAAAATCATCGAGACCAGTGAAGTAATAATAATAAAGGGCAAGAGATTGTTACTTGATTGTATAGCCCTTGCATCAGCACGGGGCTAATTAGAGCGTACTGTCACAGCTTGCCCACTGAAGGCCCACAAGCCAAGCCCAATGGCTTAGTAAGAGGCCCAGTTTCTAGAGATTTCTACCAAAGTGTGGAACTCTAGATATTTTATAAGGAAATATTATGGGAGGTTTCTAGAGTTCTCCACTAAGGAGGTGGGAAGCTTCTAGTTTCCTCCCCAACCGTTGGATGTAAGACACATGTACATATCTTAGCCATTCATTGTAACTAGGAGTGCCTATAAATAGAGGTGCCCTCATTTAGCCAAGGCACCAAGCAAGTGAGTTCTCAAGCTTTGTACTCAAGAGTTCTTTAGTGCAATACAAGTTCATTCTTCCAAATTCACTCTTGTGTTCACTTCTTCTCTTCCCAAATCCCTTAAGGAGGGTGGTTAGGCTGACTTAGTGCTAGTGGGAGTGCTAAGTGCCGGCGCGGTTGCTTAGAAAGGTCTAAGGCCGTGACAATATGCTCTATCCAGAAGAGGAGGAAGAAGTATGCTAGTTTCACAACTACTAAATTGTATTTACTTATTAGGCTATAGATCGCTGCTTGGTCATGAAGCCCCTATATCAATGTCGGGGCCAATGAGAGTGCATGCGTATCAATATGCATGGAATTTTTTATTTCGAAGAGAGTGAGGTGGTAATTTCACGTGCTCGTGTTTGGTTGTAGGGCCCACGTGATTAGGCATCATTCTTTTTCTCATAATTATTACAAAGATCATTATTTATAGAGAAGATCTTGTTGTTACTAACTTTGGTTACAAGATACCACAAGACTACAGCTTTAACTTTTTGCGCTTTTAGTATAACATATTATATATTTTGGGCAAACCTTGTTTATTTGCGCGACCACTACACCAATGCACATGCCATTCGGGGGGAATCCGGCTCCTTTCCTAAGCGCTCATCTCCCAGGTCTTGCTTTACCTAGACGAGCGCCACGTGTTCAGGCGAGGATCCAACAGTTCTGGATGCCTCGCTTTTTGCACCTTTGTCAGTGGCTCGTTCGTCATGCCTTTTTTCAAAGCGTTGGATATTTTCCTAAACACTTGGCGCTCGCCCAGGTAGCTATGGGCCGACCTGGGCGATGGGCGGTCAGGAGAAGAGTCCAATCCCAATCGGGGGTGGGCGGAGGCAACTGGATAGGGGGCAGCACAATCATTTTGCACCCGTCTATATCTAGGCATAGACACATGCTAGCAGGCATGGTTCTTTTCTCCATATTTTTTTTATTGAGGTTAAATCATATCATTTCACATAAAAATTGCATTAAATATTATATTTTTTTATTGTATTATTTTTGGCATTGAACATCAAACGTTATATGTTTTTTTTTTTTTTTTTGCCTAAACATTAAATATTGTATTAAATAACATTTTAATTTTTAAAAATTCCTTTTATTCCTCCATTAAATAAATTTGGAGGATAAGACAAAAGGTAATCACTTTGTAATAGTTCTTGGGTTCAATATTATAGTAGACAAAATTACTTCAATTAGTATCGTATTACACAATAACAAGATCAAGATAACCTCAGTGCCCAAGAAAAAAAAATTGCAAACATATTTACATAATGGAGAGAGGAAAAAAAAAACTTAAAATCACCTTTCATCATCTTTTTTTGATTACTTTCTTCCCAATCTTCTTCTCTTGGACTCTCTCTATCGCCTAATTGGTGCACTCTAAAATTCCTTGCAAGCCGCTCATCTTTAATAATGATATGTCCTATGATACATGCACGTCTTGACAGAATTACCAATCGTGAAGAGGGGGAAGGAGCAAATAAGATAATTTGGGAAGACTCTACATTCGACTTCAACAAGGTTTTCAGAGATGTGCTTTTGACCACCTCTACATTCAAGTAACGTAATCCCTATTCAGAAGGACAAGACTCTATCCACTACATGTCACCATTGACGTCTATCCCTCACATGGTTGGCATTTCCAAGATAAGAGGGGAATATTCCCTTAGAATACCCTAAGACCCGGAATATTCCCAGAATCACAGAGCCACTCCCCTCAAGGACTCCACGCCTAAACAGGACTCTTCACAATCGTCTCCCACTCTCCTTCCATCAGCAGCCAATAAATACCAAGGTAGGCCTCCATCATAAGGGATCGAGCAATCACTCATTTTACTGGAAAAGCTCTCTTGAGCATCTGTTGTGGAAAGATCTGACTTAGACATTGAAGAGTCCCCTGTCGGGTTAGCCCGACTCTCCCCTGTCATCTCTTCTGTGCAGGTTGGTTGGAGCACCAGGAACTATAGGGAAGATCACCCAGTCAATTTTTACCGCATCAGATTGGCGCCGTCCATGGGAAACAGTTACAAAATGTCACCTTTGACCAATGCAATTAAGGAGTGAGAAGGTCGTTTCTTCAACAACAACACGAGCAAGATCCACCTGCGAATTACCACTTGGACGTCCCCCTTCATCACCAATGGCAGAGCAAAAAACGTCCCAACAGAGACCTCTCCACGAGGACCCCAGCAAACCAGGACTGATGCCCAAGTTGCCCAGGGAGAGGGGGATCAGCACGAGCAAAACCCTCAGCTATCTCGTCATGTCCCATCATCTCGGGTAACTCACTCAAACATGGAAGAACAGATGCAAAGCTCATAGCTGTAGGTGTTAGCTACAAACACACTGGTGTAGGACTTCATACGCCAGTTTAGCTCGGCACTTCCAGTGCCACGGACTAGTTCAGCTCAGTCGCCAAGGCCTGTTCAGGGCAGACATCTCAACGACGAATCTTCTGACAACCCCTCAATCAACAGCAAGAAGGTGGTCGGCCAGAATGTCACGTACTGCTCATTCGGTACCTCCCCGCTCTCCTATTGAGGGGCGCAGGTAAGGTCCCATTCCTTCCCAGAACGAAAGAGCTCGTCGCTCCGCGGGTCACCGGAGTCCAGAGACACAGGATGCCCATAGATCCCCACCCCGTGTGGGAAGACGCCAGCTATCACCTCAAAGACTCACTAGAGGCGCGTGTCTGCACAGAGAAGAACGGCAATATCAACCCCATGGAGGTTAGACCTCGCCCATCAGGCTAACCAATGGCGCACCACGGCAAGGCCAGGATCGGCTTGGTGGTCAACAAGGCCGAGGAAGAAGCCCTAGAAGAGGTGAAAGGGCACACTGGTCCCCGGATCGCTAAGTCGAGGAGAGAAGGGATGACCTGGAGAGTCGCATCTAGTGCCTCACTGAGCGAGTAGAAGGAATGCAGAGGCATAGGCACCCGACCGACATAACTGCAACTCCGGATATGATGGCACCACAGATCCCTATGATCATCTGCTATACTACAGCTCGGCTATGACGGTTCATGGTAGGTCAGACGCCATTCTCTGTCGAGCCTTTGCAGCCTCATTAAAAGGAGCTGCACTGGTGTGGATGTCGAACTTGCAGCCACGGTCCATCTGCAGCTATGAAGAACTGACAAGAGCATTCCTCACATCTTTTCAAGCGAGTATGAAGCAGAAGCAAACTACGCAAAACATGATGAACATGAGGCAGGGAGCGAGAGAGACTATAAGAGAGTTCCTTGCCCGATTCACTAAGGCGACACTAGAGGTAAAAAACCTATCGGAAGGAGTGGCGTATAACACGTTGTGCAACGGGGTAATGCACCCTGATCTGGTCCAGTCTTTGGCCCTTAACTTACAAGAAACAATGCCTGAACTGTTGAAACATTGCAATCAATACGCCAACATGGAGGAAGTTTTGGCCACCAGAGGAATAGCTGACAGGGGTGATCAATCGGAGAAGGAGAAGAAAAGGACTCTAAGACCTAGGGACAACTCTCCGAGCCGAAGAAGAACAGAACAGATCGGCCACTTGACACAACTGAACCTGAGAGATATAAACTTGATCGTTCCTGAACAAATCTTCTCTTACAGATCCAAGATCATAAGTATTTTCGCTGGCCTAGGCCAATGACAGCTAAACCAGAGGAGAGGAACCCCAACCGGTATTGCCGATACCACCGAGACCATAGACATGACACTGAAGACTACAAGTCTCTGAAAAGGGAAATTGATGAGCTCATCAAGGCTAGATACCTTAATCAGTATTTAAAGCAGAAATATGGTGAGAATTGGCCCGAGCCGAGGAGAGATGATACCAGGCCGAGCCGAGATAGGACCGAGCCATCCAAGGACCCAGCCATGGACCGAACTGATGCTTACGATAACCAGCCCGTGGGTCCAGCCATCCTAACAATCATGGGCGGACCCACGGTAGAATCAGTCAGAAAATCCAAAGCACACGCGAGATTCGTATGCATCACAGAACAACCTGTCAAAGCCCTCAAAACGGATCCACCCATTACATTCTCTGACAGAGATCTGGAAGAGTTGAACTGGCCTCACAATGACACTGTCGTGGTTTAATTAGTGGTGGCCAACCACCCCTTCCACAGGGTCCTAGTGGACACAGGAGCCTCCGTTGACCTCATGTCATACGAAGCCTTTATAAAACTAAGGCTTGGCACCGGGGCCTTAAAACTAGCCCCAGAACCCTTGTACGGATTTTCAGGCATGCCAGCAGAGCTAGAGGGAGTTATTGACTTGCCTGTAACCATCGTACAGGGAGCACAGACAACCGCTACCATGGTCTCTTTTATGGTCACCAAGATTGTCTCACCCTATAAATCTATAATACAATCCTTGGCCGACCTGGTCTCAATGGCCTTGGGGCGATTGTGTCCACTAAGCACATGAAGGTCAAATTCCCCACCCGTAATGGAGTCGGGGAATGCAAGTCCAGCCAGAAGGAATCCCGGGAATGCTATGCCAACTTTATAAAATCTGTCAAGAAACCGTGCTCAGGCCTAGCATGTATGGTAGAAATTGTTGATTGCCGAGATGAAAGCCTTTTGACCTGAGTTAGGCCAGTTGAACAGCTAATTACTATCCCAATCACTGGGGCTGAGCCATCAAGAACAGTTCAGCTCGGAGCACTGCTCAGCTCCCAACGTTGTAATGAAATTTTGAAATTCCTCGACGAAAACTCTGATATTTTCGCTTGGAAAGCTTCTGATATGCCAGGCATCTCTAGGGCCATAGTTGAGCACAGTTTGGACGTTAACCCTAACTTTAAGCCTGTCTAGCAGAAGCGCAGGAACTTCACGACTGAGCGGAACACCATCATCAACGAGGAGGTTGACAAATTCCTAGCAGTGGGGTTTGTGAGGGAAGTAAAGTACCCGACCTAGTTAGCCAATGTGGTCATGGTTCCGAAGTCCAACGGGAAGTGGAGGATATGCATAGACTACACTGACCGAAACAAGGCTTGTCCCAAAGACTGCTACCCTTTGCCTCGGATTGACTCCCTCATAGACTCGACTGTAGGCCATGAGATGCTGACCTTCATGGACACATATTCTGGCTACAACCAGATAAAGATGAAGATGGAAGATGAGGAGAAAACTGCTTTCCTCACCACTCAGGGCAACTACTGCTACACTGCAATGCCTTTTGGCCTAAATAATGCTGGAGCCACTTACCAAAGGATGGTGAATACGATGTTCCGAAGCCAGATCAGAAGAAATATGAAAGTTTACGTTGATGATATGCTGGTTAAGAGCGCAAAAGGCACTGATCATGTGTTAGATATGAAGGAAGCTTTCGATGTCCTGCGACAGAACCAGATGAGACTAAATCCAACCAAGTGTGCATTTGGAGTAACCTTTGGAAAATTCCTAGGCTTTCTAGTGTCGCAAAGGGGGATAGAGGCAAAACCCTCAAAAATTGAGGCCATTCATGAGATGCATCTACCAAAAAACATTCACGAAGTTCAAAAACTGACGGGGGGTGTGTCACACCCCGTTCACACAGAACCGGGCCAGTGACCGGGTTAACACCGGTTAACCTAAACCTACTAGGATCATCTGATACTGTATTCCACCACAGCATACACCCAACTAATAAAAGCTTATCAGATCAGCGGAAGACTTGGTTTACCTGTGAATATTCCCCTAATACTTGATACCCGAATTGTAATACAATAGTTAAGTACATGTGGGCCCGCAGACATGATATTTACACAAAAAAATACAATTTACATATCAAGTACTAAAAAAGAATCATAAAAAATTAGAGTGTACAGCTCAGCTCGGTATCAAAGGTTAGAGCTTAACTCGGTATCAAAGGTTGAGCCCAGCTCGGCATCAAAAGGTAGAGCTTAGCTCGGCATCAAAAGGTAGAGCTTAGCTCGGCATCAAAAGTGGAGCTCAGCTAGGTATCAGAACTGCGGTCCCACAGCACAACCATTGCACGAGCAATCCGTGTCATGCTCTAACTCCTCAGGGACCCACCAGTCCTCTTCAGGGAACTCAACTGTGGGACCCGCCCCGTGCTCATCTGGTTGATGACCTACAAAATCATCTAAAAGAGGTGCACACATGGGATGAGCTCACTAGCTCAGTAAGTGGAAAGATGGACCACACAGCAGTCCACATAACAATTCACAACCATATGCACTATATGCTATGTAATACATTTTTAATCACATCCACCTAAGCAACATCACTAAGTCTTTGGTTTAGTGCTACTACAACCACAGTGCGCGTATACTCCGGGTACGAGCCACGAACTCCATCCTATGATACGCCCATAGGGCTGTCGGAGAAGGCCCACCGTGAGTACTCGAAAAAGTAAAACATACCGACCATCGGCTCTCAACATAAAATAAATAACAAAAATTAAAGGTGCTGACTTTAGCAATTTAAAAGCAGTACGATTGGCCCTCTTGAATATACCACCGGGGTTGCCGACTGTCCTAATGACCAGCCGGGCGTAATGTCTAACCGCCATAATGACCCGACAACCGTGACCACTGCTTCCCCCCAAATGGTAACCCAACACCTTAACCCCTGTTAGGAAGGGTCGTAGCACGGGAAGATGATAATCCTAAATCGCATGCTCCTATATGACAATAGTACGATTGTATAGTGCCACCGCATCCCATACCACGGGCCACCAATGCACTCATTTCCAAGCTGACTACGGCATCTAGTCTATTTATGCATCATGCACAATGATGTCAACATTCATCACATAAGCATATCCTCACTTGGCATTTAGAAAATAAACACAACACCCATGCATAACAATGTGAGGATGACTAATCTACATAGCATTTTCATGATGACATGGCTAGACTAGATACAATTAAATGAATACCAAACAATGCCTTGAAACAAGGCCAAACGTCCTCTCCCCACTTACCTGTAGTGTACAAGGATTCACACTCGGTACGGGTGAGATTCAGTGTGAGAAGCGTGAGATTTGATGAACCTATCATGCGTGAGCGGGGTTAGTATTTCACCACTTTGGGATCAAGATTAACACGATCCAATGACAAGATCATGTTTAGAATCCTAAAAGAAGGTCACACGTCCGTTTTGGGTCCAATCAGAGATAAAAATCACGCTCGGAGCCTCTCGGGTGGGTCAGACAGTCCACCTGTCTGACCCACCAGTCAGACCCACCGGTCTTGACCGACGGGTAGGTCGGCCCGTCGGTCTGACCCACCGATCGGCCCGTCGGTCTGACCCACTGGTCTGACCCACCGGTTGGGCCTGAGGGTCCTGCTAAGACTGGCGGGTAGGGTGGCCCGCCGGTCGGCCTGTTGGTTTGGCCCATCGGTTAGGCCCAAGGGTCCTGCCCTCTAAGGCGGGTGCCCACAGGCAGGCCAAATGGCCCACTGGTCTGGCCCACTGGTCTTGGCGGGAAACTGTTGTTTCTTCCCAAACTTCCCCCAACCTTTGGGGATTCAAATGGGGCTTTTCCAAACCCATTCTTCACACATTCAAGGTCTCATAAGATGGTTCTAACCTAGATCTAGGTTAGATTTAAGGAATGGAAAGCCATCTTACCTTCTTTGCTCAAGAACTCCTTCAAAACCCCAAAATCACTTCAAATCAACAATGCTTCTCCAACCTTGTAAATACTTCTTCGAATCCTTCAAAATCAACACATAGATCATCTATTAAACCTTAGATTCATCATCTCAAGGGGGATTTACAAGATCTCAAGAAACCCTACCCAAATCAAGGGTTTTACTTGGGTATGGTGAAAGTTTAAGGAACCCAGCCTTTGCTCACCTCTAAACGTAGATCTAGTGTTGGAGATCACTCTTCCGGCGTCGGAATGGGAAGATCAAACCTCGGTGCTACTGAAATCCATCTCTTCTTCCTCTTCCTTCTCTTCTCTTCTTCTTTCCTTTCTTTTCTCTCTCCTCTTTACTCTTCTCACCAACGTCCGAGTGTCATAAATGAGAAAAGAAAAAGGAACATAAATGCTATATATACTTCTTAAAATAACTAAGTATTCACATGGGTGGATCACTCAGGTGGGTGGATGCGCCCACCTGTCCGCCCACCTGAGGGCCAAAACTTGGCCAACAAGTGGGATTTTGACAGAATTCGGCCCTCGGCACGAATCTCACTCTTGGCATAAGATGTAATATACGTATGCGCCCTAAGATACAACTACATACCTACTTTATCCGTACATGGCCTTGTGATAGGTGCATGTACACAGCTTGGGTACACCCGTCTCTTCTGGCACTGGCTCGGACTTGTCGGGCCAGCCGGTGTTTAAGGTCACCCTTGCCATCATAGTCCATAAGGAACCCACTCTAACTCTCTCTGATTTGGGTCCTGCATGGTTAAACCGGGTCAACCGTGTAATCAGACCAGGTTTAAGAAGTAAGGTATTACATTTACCCCCCCTTTCTGAAAATTTCATCCTCGAAATTGGCGTACCTAGTTGTTCAAAGAGATGAGGGTACTTGGCTTGGTTTTCATCCTCTTTCTCCCAAGATGCTTCTTCAAGTGAATGATTAGCCCATCACACCTTTACATAGGAAATGGAGCGGTTGCGAAGGGTCTTCACCTTTCGGTCCAAAATTTTAGCCGGCTGCTTTGTATAGGTCATGTCAGCTTCTAGATATTCTGGTTCCACGGGTAGTACATGAGATGGATCATGAACATATCGCTTCAGCATGGATACATGAAATACGTTATGAACATCCCCGAGTGAAGGTGGCAGAGCAAGCATGTAGGCTACTGAGCCAACCCGGGCTAAGATCGCAAATGGTCCAATGTATCTTGGGCTCAACTTCCCCTTTCTGTGAAACCTTTGCAAACCCTTTAGTAGGAGAGATCTTGAGAAATACCTTTTCTCCTGGCTGAAATTCAATGTCTTTTCTGCGGGTGTCTGCATAGCTCTTTTGACGAGACTGAGCTGCTTTAATCTGTTCTCGAATAACATCGACCTTGTCGCAAGTTATCTGTATCATTGCAGGTCCTAACATTCGGCATTCGCCCACCTCATCCCAATACAGAGGAGTTCTGCACTTCCTGCATATAATGCCTCATACGGAGCCATTCCAATTGTAGCTTGGTGACTGTTGTTATAGGCAAACTCCATAAGGGGTATATATTCTTCCCAACGACCACACATTTCCATTGCACATGCCCTGAGCATGTCTTCTAATATCTGTATGGTTCGCTCCGACTGACGATTAGTCTGTGGGTGGAAAGCAGTACTCAAATTCAATTGTGATCCTAAGGCACGCTGGAAGCTTTTCCAAAATCTGGAAGTGAACCTTGGGTCCCTATCTGATACAATGCTCACTGGCACTCCATGCAGGCGCACTATGTTATCTATGTAAAGTTGTGCTAATTTGGCCATAGAGAACTTGGTCTTGATGGGAATGAAATGAGCAGTCTTAGTAAGCCGATCAACGATCACCCATATCGCGTCCATCCCCTTAGGTGTACATGGTAGTCCGGTGACGAAGTCCATTTTAATCCTATCCCACTTCCATTCTGGTACTGGGAGTGGCTGAAGAGTACCATAAGGTCGATGCCTCGCAGCTTTTACTTTTTGGCATGTAAGACAAGTTGCCACATACAGAGCTATTGTGACTTTCATGCTTGGTCACCAGTAATTTTGTTTGAGGTCTTTGTACATCTTTGTACTTCCTGGGTGGAGTGAGTACTCGGAGCTATGTGCTTCTCGCACTATCTTGTCTTGTATATCTAAATCATTGGGTACACACAATCTGCCTCGAAACATTAATGCCCCATCACTGGCTAAAATGAAATCTGGGTCGTTCATTGTTTGATCTTGAACCTTAACTCTGATCCGCTGCAATTCAGGATCCAAAGGTTGTTTCATTATTACCTCTTACCTAATAGTCGGATGCACCTGTAGAGCCGTCAAGGATACAGTCAACCATTTAAGGTTTTCTGGTTGACGTTCAAACTCTAAGGTTGCTCCTTCATATAAGAGAGCTTCATCCATTAGCATCGCCTCTTGTACAAGTGATGGGCTGACTGCTAAGTACGAGAGTGACACAGTCTGTGCCTTCCGACTCAATGCATTTGCCACTACATTCGCCTTGTCGGGATGATACTGAATGTCGCAGTCATAATCCTTCATGAGCTCAAGCTATCTCCTCTGTCTCATGTTCAAATCCTTTCTGGGTGAAAAAGTACTTAAGGCTTTTGTGATCACTGTATATCTCACACTTCTCCCCATACAAATAATGTCGCCAAATCCTAAGGGCAAAAATGACTACGGCTAGTTCCAAGTCATGAGTGGGGTAGTTCTTCTCATGCTCCTTTAGTTGTCGGGAAGCATACGCTATCACCTTTCCGCGTTGCATGAGAACACAACCCAATCCAACTTTGGAAGCATCAGTGTAGACTGTCATTCCACCTGTGCCTTCAGGGATGGTCAACACAGGGGCTGACACCAACCTCTTCTTCAATTCCTGGAAACTCTTCTCACATTCCTCTACCCAGTCGAATTTCACACCCTTTTTGGTTAATTTAGTCATTGGTGCTGAGATTCGAGCAAAATTTTCAATGAAGCGCTGGTAATATCCAGCCAAACCCAAGAAGCTTCTAATTTCAGTGACATTTTTAGGGCTTTTCCACTCTACTACTGCTTTCACCTTATCAGGATCCACCTCGATTCCGGCCTTAGACACTACGTGCCCCAAGAATCCAACTTGCTCAAGCCAAAATTCACATTTGCTGTATTTGGCAAACAACCGTTGTTCTCTCAACCTCTGTAACACCATTCTCAAATGTTGAGTGTGCTCCTCTTCTGTCTTGGAGTAGATCAAGATGTCATCAATAAAAATAATTACCCATTTATCGAGGACATTGTGAAATACTCGATTCATTAGATCCATGAATGTTGTTGGTGCATTGGTTAACCCAAAAGATAACACTAGGAACTCATAGTGACCGTACCAAGTCTTGAATGTTGTCTTGGGTATGTCGCTGCTCTTTATCTTGAGCTGATAATAGCCTGATCTAAGGTCTATCTTTGAAAATACCCTTGCACCCTGCAGTTGGTCAAGTAAATCATCAATGCATGGCAATGGATACCAGTTCTTAATGGTTAGTTTATTCAATTCCTGGTAATCAATGCACATACGCAAGCTGCCATCTTTCTTCTTGACAAACAATACTGGGGCACCCCAAGGTGAAACACTTGGGCGAATAAACCCCTTTTCCATTAATTCCTGCTACCACATCTGCAACTCCTTCAATTCAGCTGGTGCCATCCTGTACGGAGCCTTAGATATTGGAGCTGCTCCAAGAGTCAAATCTATGGCAAACTCCAACTCTATCAGGTGGTAATGCATCAGATCATCTGGGAAGACGTCGGGAAACTCTTTAACCACCTTTACCTCTTCTAGAGGTGTAATCCATGCATCAACATCAAGTACCGATGCTAAGTAGCCCTGACATCCACTCTCCAACAATTTTACCGCTTGAAGGGCAGAGACAAGGACCTTTCTCACCCGTTTCATATTATCTGCTCGGTATACCAATTCTCTTCCTTCGTCATCTGTCACCCTAATCAGCTTTTCAGCACACATCACATTAGCTCGATGAGCCGACAACCAATCCATGCCCAGTATAACATCAAAATTCTGCATATTGAACTTAATGAGTTGTGCATCAAAGTTCTTCCCACTAATTTCCACTGGGCACGGCCCATACACCTCCTTTAACTGAGTAACTTTACCAGTAGGCATACTAACAATCATTCCATGATCTAGGATCCTGGGTGGCATCCCAAGTTTTTCAGCAAATCTTTTAGATGCGAATGAATGTGTAGCTCCTGAATCGAATAAAACATAGGCTAGTATGCCCGATATGGATAGGACACCTAGGGTAACAATGCATATAATTCAGCAGGTCATCAATATTTAACATAAGGAAATTCTTAAATTTAAAATGTACCTGCTACCACTTCTGTGCTGGCCTCAGCTTCCTCAGCTGATAGGGCATACATCCTTCCCTACGGTTGACTTCCCCGAGTTAAGGGAGGTCGGTATGCAGAGGGTTGACTGGAGGGCAAGGCTGGTCTGACCCCATATTCTTTAGTATAATGCCCATATGAATGGCAGTTAAAGCAATGGATCTGTGACGCTGAAACTGGGGCGGGGCCCCTCTGCACTTGACCCGTTGTAGATGGAGGTCAGGTCGGCCTCGGAACTGTAGGGACTGTTCTAGTGTTTGGGTGGAAAGAGGTAGAGCTCGAACCACCGGCCGATCGAGGAGGGTAGCCAGATGGCCTATAAGGCTGCCTATATGTAGGCCCAGAACTATATGACCCATAGTATGCCTTGGAGGAGTTATCCATATCCGGAAATGGATTTGTTCTCTTCCACAGTCCAGGTGTGAGGGACTGTTCTCCCTTCTGCTTATCCTCCATGGTCTTGGCCTTCTGCACAATCTGGCCATAGTCGGTCAAATCCAAGACCTCAAGTACAGACCCAATGGATGCCTTTAGGCCCTTTAGAAATCTCGCAGCCTTCTCTTCAGCTGTCCTCATATGCCTAGGGGAAAAATGGAACAAGCTCTCAAACTGCTGTTGGTACTTAAGGATAGTCTTACCTCCTTGAGTTAAGGCCATAAACTCAGTCTCCTTGCGGTCTCTGAAGCTTCGTGGGTAATGATTGTCCAAGAACAACTCCTTGAACTGTTCCCAGGTGGGTTCCGGATGGGTAGCCAACAATATGGGCTTAGAGGCTTGCCACCAAGAGTTGGCCTCCTTCTTGAGTTGCAACCCCGCACAAATGAGTTTCTGTGCATCTATGCACTCAATCACCTCAAATATTTTCTCTCGCTCCTGGATCCACTGGTCCGGCTCCAGAGGATCACTCCCCACCTTAGAGAATACAGGTGGCAAGTTCCTCTTGAATGACTCCACTACCTTTGACGTATTATTCGTCGACGGGTAATTAGGAGCATAAGCCGGATAGTAAGAGTATGGAGGGGGCACCCCATACGGAGGAATACTGAATGGTGGAATTGGAGGTGTACCTCCCACTTATGGCCCCGTACCAGACCCTACAGGCGGGTCCTGTGGAGTAAGTATCTGGGGAGGTTGACCTGACTGAGAAAAGTCCAACTGTTGCTGAATAGCAGTCATAAATGCTTGTTGTTGCTGAAGCATTTGTTGCTGGAAAGCCTGTTGTGACTGCTGAATTATGGTAGCAACATCCCCCAGAGTAATAACAGGTGGAGGGTCCGGAAGTGTAGTCATAGGTGGGTCCCCATGTGCCCCACCCTGACCAAAGGTCTCTGGAGGTGGTGGAAGTGAGGTTTGTCCCACAGAGCGGGACCTCCTGGGATTTGGTGGTCGACCGACCGGACGAGGATCACGCGGGGTACCTCTAGCATTGCTACCGGATCTAGTACGTACCATCATATCCCTGTACCTGGAACATATCATACATCACATTGGTTAAACACCATAGAATTGATATCGGCACATAATTATATGCCAACACGCAGGGTATCGTAGTGTATGATAGTTTGCAACTAACCGCAACTTGATTCCAAAAATACAGGGTTAGTGCTTCAACTAGTATGTCAATGGTCCCACTTGACCATCACACATTATTATGAGAATAATAACAATAATCATAATAATTATATTAATAATAATAATACTAATAAAAATCCCATTTTTTCCCCTCAACCGGCGGGCAGGATGGCCCGCCGGTCGGCCCGCCGATCTTGACCGAGCGATAAATCGCGAACAGGGCATTAAACCCTATTCATCCTTATTTCCTTTCATTTTCCTCTCTCTCTCTCTCTCCCAGGCGATTTCGGAGAGCATTTTGACGCTTCCACTCGCGATCCCACTCAACGACCCGGCACCTTTGAGAAGATTCAATCCTCCACTTACAAGCAAGTTTTCTTCCTCATTTCTTCTCAGAACTTGCAATTTGGGGTAGAATCTCATGAGTTGTCTTAAATCTCACTTCCTTTCCTCGTTTCTTTCCATAGAATAGTGATTTCATATGAATGTGATGTTCCTCTTGTAATTTATTTCTAGTTTTTAGGATTTACTTCTCCATTTTGAGAGAAACCCCAACCATGCCTTAGTTTTCTCAAATTTGGGGATTTCTTCAATTCTTGCTCTTTTTCCCCAATTAATGACTCAATTGCAATGCATTATGTTTAATTTGTACTTAACATGCTGTAGGGATCATAGAAAGTCCCTTATGTTTGAAATCCCATTTCTTCCCATGAAAATCCATCTTTTGTGCTAGGTTTTCTTTGATTTTTCTTTACATCCTTTGGCATTTGTGGACCTCAATAGCATATTAGTGTCTGTTTTTGCTTGTTCTTGATTTCACTACAACTGCATTTCAATCTTGGGCTTGTAGTTTCAAACTTTCCTCTGTTATGAGCCTTTTAACCTTTTTTCTTAGATTGGACTTGCACCTTAAGAATTGGGGTTTTCTCATTCCTTAATTGTCATGCTTTATATGCCTCTTGTTACCTTGTTGTTTTGCCCTACTCTCTGTCTTGTCACTTTTCTGTTTTGTGAAAATTGGGTTTTGGGGCTTCCTCTTATTGCTCACCTCTCTTTTTATTCGCTTTGTTATTCTCTTTTTCCTTACTCACCCTGCTTTCCTCTTTTCTTGCCAGGATGTCATCTCGCAAAGGCAAGGAGCCCGCATCCTCTGGCACTCAACGTAAGACCACCGCTTCTAAGCAGAAGAGTGCGGGAACTAGTTCTCCAGCCCCCCGCACAGGGAGACCCGGACCTGCCCGGTTTGATCCTTCCGACTATGATGAGGAACTCTTCCACTATTCGGAGGCAGCAACCAACTGGCCGACCTTCCTGAAGAGGTTGGTAATGATGGAGAAGACTGTGGTAGTTGACGACTTCCATAAGATTCCGCTTCAGGAGAGGTTCACAACATTGGGCTGGCAATCTATCCTCCATGTAGACCGTCCGTGCTACGAGCAGTTGGTCCGTAGATTCTACTGCAACCTGGAGGTTTCCTACCAGTACGGGGAGTATGCTATAATCAGTATGGTGAAGGGGGTAGACATCCAGCTGACTGTGGACACCCTAGCCAGCATTTTGGGTATCACCTCAGCTGGGCACCGTTACTACAGTCCTCCCAGGAGTAAGCCCCTGGGTCCGTTCATGAGTTTGGAGACACCGGACTACATCTACAAGACCATCTATGGCAGTAGTGCACATCTGGAGTCCGAGACATCCTTATTCCTGGAGGTTCGTGTATTTTCCTGATTGGTCCAGTTCAACTTGCCCCCCAAAGGAGGTCACCGGAACCAGGTGGGCTTCATGGCAGCCTTTTTAGCCTTCTGCATCTATAAGGCTTTAGAGGGAGGTGACGAGCACTTGTACTTACACTACGTCATCCTCAAGACCATAGAGCACCACACTTCTCACCCCAAGGATGGAGGATTCCCATATGGCAGGATCCTCACTAGGATCTTTGAGTTCTTCGGAGTGGACCTGAGTGGTGAGGAGGGGAAGACTCCAGCGAATAAGTTCGACAGGGGAAATCTCTTAAGGATGGGTCTCCACACCCTTATGGATGTACCTCAGAGAGCAGGAGCTCAGAGAGGTAGGGATAGGAGGGCTACCCCTATGGAGGATGTTCCCATGGAGGAGGAGTCTAGCGAGGAGGATGAGGATGATGATTTGGTGGAGGAGGACATCCTTGAGGAGGTGCCTCAGGAGTCGAGAGGTACTGATCCTGGCTTCACCAGAGCTGCAGGCCCACAGCATAGAGCCCCACCACCTATGAGTGGTGCATATGATTTTGAGGGCATGATGTCCACTATGAGGGCTTTGAAGGATGGCCAAGATCAGCTGCTAAGAAGATTGGATGAGAGTGCTTCCAGGGAGGAACGCATCCTGGAGAGGCACGCTACCTTAGAGGATTCCTTCCTCAGACTGGGCCAGGACTTGGATACCACGGCCAATGTCATCTCAGCAGATTTTGGCCGACTTCGGAGGGAGGTACGGCTGGTGAACTCAAGGTTTGACTACTACGACCATCGACTCAACGTCAACTCTAGGCCTCCGCCGAACGTAGTAATAGTGGACGACGATGACGACGATGATCAGTGAGGACTTAGCTCGTCCACACCAACTTCTCACCTGTTCCATATTGTCTATCCTATTGTATTTTTTCCTTTCTTTTCTCATTCTTTGTACTTGCTCTGTAACCAGGCTTATTTGTGGGATAATGTATTTTGACAGTGGTCTGTGGTGGATCTGTATATTTGAATACTGTGTAGTTTAGTTGTGATGTCTTTTGTTAATTTGATCATTGATATCTATATATAAGTGGATATGTTGTTTATCAGGTGTTTGTGTGAAAAATTTTTGGAAATCTCATTTTACGCCGTTATGCTGCCGAAATTTCGTCAAACTTGTACTCGATCGGTTATGACACCAATTAATTAACCTTTTATTCTCTCTCACTCATGCCATGAATGTAATATCTAAATGCAACCATTTTTAATACTTTCTTTCTTTGGCTTTTAACTCTTTAAAGTTTTTTACATTAACCCAATCGCAATTCCTATTATAGATTCTACGGGATCTAAACGGTATGCTGTGAGTGGAGCAGAGCATCTCGCTCTGATACCACCGTTGTCACACCCCGTTCACACAGAACCGAGCCAGTGACCTGGTTAACACCAGTTAACCCAAACCTGCCAGGATCATCTGATACAGTATTCCACCACAGCATACACACAACTAAGAAATAGCTCATCAGTTCAGCAGAAGACTTGGTTTACCTGTGAATATTCCCATAATACTTGATACCCGAATTGTGATATAATAGTTAAATACATGTAGGCCCGAAGGCATGATATTTACACAATAAGAGTACAATTCACATATCAAGTACATAAAGGGATCATCAAAAATCAGAGTGTACAGCTCATCTCGGTATCAAAGCTTAGAGCTCAGCTCAGTATCATAGGTTGAGCCCAGCTCGGCATCAAAAGGTAGAGCTCAGCTCGGCATCAAAAGTGGAGCTCAGCTGGGTATCAGAACTGCGGTCCCACAGCACAACTCTCACACGAGCAATCAGTGCCGTGCTCTAACTCCACAGGGACCCACCAGTCCTCTTCAGGGAACTCAACTGTGGGACCCGCCCCGTGTTCATCTGATTGATGACCTGCAAAATCATCTAAAAGAGGTGCACACGTGGGATGAGCTCACTAGCTCAGTAAGTGGAAAGATGGACCACACAGCAGTCCGCACAACAAATCACAACCATATGCACTATATGCTATGCAATACATTTTAAAACACATCCACCTAAGCAACATTACTAAGTCTTTGGTTTAGTGCTACTACAACCACAGTGCGCGTATACTCCGGGTACAAGCCACGAACTCCATCCCACGATACGCCCATAGGGCTGTCGGAGAAGGCCCACCGTGAGTACTCGAAAAAGTAAAACATGCCAACCACCGGCTCACATAAAATAAATGACAGAAATTAAAGGTGCTGACTCTAGCAATTTAAAAGCAGTACGATTGGCCCTCTTGAATATACCACCGGGGTTGCCCAACACCTTAACCCCTATTGGGAAGGGTCATAGCATGGGAAGGCGATATCCTAAACTGCATGCTCCTTTATGACAATAGTACGATTGCATAGTGCCACCACGTCCCATACCACGGGCCACCAATGCAATCGTTTCCAAGCCGACTACGGCATCTAGTCTATTAATGCATCATGCACAATGATGTCAACATTCATCACATAAGCATATCATCACTTGGCATTTAGAAAATAAACACAACACCCATGCATAACAATGTGGGGATGACTAATCTACATAGCATTTTCATGATGGCATGGCTAGACTAGATACGATTAAATTAATGCCAAACAATGCCTTGAAATAAGGCCAAATGTCCTCTCCCCACTTACCTGTAGTGTACAAGGACTCACGCTCGGTACGGGAGAGATCCGGTGTGAGAAGTGTGAGATTTGGTGAACCTATCATGAGTGAGCGGGGTTAGTATTTCACCACTTTGGGATCAAGATTAACACGATCCAATGACAAGATCATGCTTAAAATCCTAAAAGAAGGTCACACATCTATTTTGGGCCCAATCAGACGTAAAAATCACGTTCGGAGCCTCTCGGGTGGGTCGGACAGCCCACCTGCCTAACCCACCAGTCAGACCCACCGGTCTTGACCGACGGGTAGGTCGGTCCACCGATCGACCCGTCGGTTTGACCCGTCGATTGGGCCTGAGGGTCCTGCTAAGATCGGCAGGCAGGGTGGCCCGTCGGTCGGCCCGTCGGTTGGCCCATCGGTTAGGCCCGAGGGTCCTGCCCTCTCAGGCGGGTGCCCACAGGCGGGCCAAATGGCCCACCGGTCTTGGCGGGAAACTGTTGTTTCTTCCCAAACTTCCCCCAACCTTTGGGGATTCAAATTGGGCTTTTCTAAACCCATTCTTCACACATTCAAGGTCTCATAAGATGGTTCTAACCTAGATCTAGGTTAGATTTATGGAATGGGAAGCCATCTTACCTTCTTTGTTCAAGAACTCCTTCAAAACCCCAAAATCACTTCAAATCAACAATGCTTCTCCAACCTTGTAAATACTTCTTCAAATCCTTCAAAATCAACACATAGATCATCTATTAAACCTTAGATTCATCATCTTAAGGGGGATTTACAATATCTCAAGAAACCCTACCCAAATCAAGGGTTTTACTTGGGTATGGTGAAAGTTTAAGGAACCCAGCCTTTGCTCACCTCTAAACGTAGATCTAGTGATGGAGATCACTCTTCCGGCGTCGGAAAGGGAAGATCAAGTTTCGACGCCGCTGAAATCCATCTCTTCTTCCTCTTCCTTCTCTTCTCCTCTTCTTTCCTTTCTTTTCTCTCTCCTCTTTACTCTTCTCACCAACATCCGAGTGTCATAAATGAGAAAAGAAAAAGAAAAACATAAATGCTATATATACTTCTTAAATAACTAAATAATCACATGGGTGGGTCACTCAGGTGGGTGGATGCGCCCACCTATCCGCCCACCTGAGGGCCAAAACTTGGCCAACAAGTGGGATTTTGACAGAATTCAGCCCTCGGCACGAATCTCACTCTTGGCATAAGATGTAATATATGTATGCGCTTTAAAATACGGCTATATACCTACTTTATCCGTATATGGCCTTATGATAGGTGCATGTACACGGCTTGGGTACACCCGTCTCTTCTGGCATTGGCTCGGACTTGTCGAGCCAGCCGGTGTTTAAGGTCACCCTTGGCATCATAGTCCATAAGGAACCCGCTCTAACTCTCTCCGGTTCGGGTCTTGCATGGTTAAACCGGGTCAACCGTGTAATCAGACCGAGTTTAAGAAGTAAGGTATTACACTACACATTCAAGGTAAGTTCTTTTCTTTTACAAATTTCAAGGTTTTTGGTTGTTGTTTCTTCTTCTAACCTAGGTTTTGATCTTCCAAAACCCTAGGTAACCTTCTTCTGCAACCATGTATGGACGCCATGCTCCTCCCCATTGTGCCACCACCCAACAACAATGGGCTCTTCCCGTAGAGGAGTAATATGACCACAAGTTGTTTCGGCATGTGATTGAACAAGATTGCTGGGAGAGCATTGAGTACCAGAATGTTGATCCCGGCAAGTACGTGCGTGTTAGGGACTTCCAATGGTTCCGCATCTATCAACTCTTTGATGCCATAGGGTGGTACCTTATATTGAAGCCGAACATGAAGTACTACCCACGGCTCATAAGGTATTTCTATTGCAACCTAAGATGCCACAACTGTGGTTCTGAGGAGATGAGGATCACCTCGAGGGTGAAGAGGGCCGATATATCCTTTTGCATGGCAGAGTTGGCTGATATCCTAATGGTCTCCAATATGGGGGAACTAGCCTATGCCCTTCCTAAAACCCCATCCTACGAGTTCCAAAATTTTGAAGTCCAGCAAGAGATGGACAATATGCTCACCAATAAGGGATTTGGGTGGGACCATACCGTCGACTATTGGGCTACACCGAAGGTCGTGTGCCGGATTATTCAGCTGAACATACTTCCCACCTATTATGTTTACATGGGGCTTCCGATTTGTCTTCCTTATCTATTGATGTGGACTATGGTGACAAAGGCTGCAGTGGGGGCACGTAGGGCCGGGAACCTCTGCTATGGCCAGATCCTAACTAAGATCTTTTGCCGCTTTGGGGTAGAGTTAAATGACGAGGAGAGTTTGGGGGTCAATGTTCTTGACTTTAACCAGGAGTCCCTGAAGAAAATAACAATCAATATGGGCGAGGTGATAGAGGATAAGGAAGTGGGGCAACCGATGGATGTAGAGTACCAGCAGGGAGATGGTGATGGGGATGGTCAGGACGGTGCCGACCCACTTGCTCCTCCACATGTGCCACCTCCTGGAGTGTTTCACCCACCTAACCTATGGTCTATGGGTACTACTGTTGCCTCCTCCTTTAGGGGCTCTAGGGGGTATGGTTTAAATGACATGATGTCCCGTTTGGATATCACCAACAACCTCCTGAGAAGAATGGACAACCGACTGGAAAGTGTGGACTGTGGCTATTGCCTTCTTGATGCTCAATTGGGAACTATAGATAGGCAGGTAAGGGCAATGGTCTAGTACCTTGGAATTCTTGTGCCTAGAGCTGGAGCACAAGAGCAGAACCAGGCTCAAGACCAGAAGCAGGATCCCAACAACCCTTAGGAGTAGTATCATCTGCATGCTCAGTAGTTCTTTAGGATTTACATGTTTTATGCTTTCCGGCACAACCAGCTTTATTTCTAGTTTTGATGTTCTAGGTTTAGTTATGCACTTTTGTTTCTGATATTTGCTTATTGTTATTTATGAATTCCTATAGCTATGGCTAGTTTAGGATTTCCTACTTTCAGTCATTTTAATTTGAGGGAAGTGGTGTAAAGCTTATGTAATCAAGTTCCTTATCTAGTGAAACGGCTTTGACACCTAAACGCGTCTCCTACTTGTGCATTCTGATATTAATTGTCTTAATTTTTTTTTTAATCCTAATCCCCAAGAAATCAAGGTTTAGGTAGATTTTGAGTTAAGGCAGAGCATCATGCACTGATACCAAGCTATCACACCCCACTTCCAATAATCCCAACTCACCATTAGGGATACCAGTGGTGTGAGTAAGACGCTTACCCGTCTACCAACCTACCAGGATTTCTGATAGTAGTACCTTAATAGTCACATTCTCACATCCTGAACCAAACCATTTGCAACGGAATCAGAGTATAATAGCGGATTATAAATTTAAAATGGGGAATTTATCTAATGATATTACATAATCATAACCATGTTATCTCATTTACAAATATTCATGACTTATACATAATAAGCCCAAAAAGAATACCAATAAATAGTTTAGTATCAAAATCACCCAAATACACCGTGCATCTCAGGGTGCCGCGTATGCACAGTGATCATAGGCACAGTCCTGGTCGTACTCCTCGACATCTGGCATCCACCAGTCACCTACTCCACACTTGGGACCGAAGGAAGTCGGGTCACCACCCAAGGGCACCACTGTACCTGCATCATCATCTAAAAGTGGGATATACGTGGGGTAAGCTTCCAACTTGCTCAGTGAGGGGTGGTGTTCATGCACAATCAAGCACAAACAATCACATATACAATAATTCATAATGACATGAATATAGAAATTAAACACATAGTCTATGATGCGAATGATGTAACCATTTGTTTATTAAACCACCTAACAATACAACTAAGTCTGGAAATTGCTACTACGACATTAGGTTGTATCCTTGGTCCCGGCACTTGCACATCGGTCCCCCAATGATACAAACCTTGGTCATGATTAGGAGCCTGCCAGTCCTGGAATGTGACCATCAGTCACCCAACAAACCCCTGATAACCCCCTTTGGCAGTCACAACACCAGATTTACCATCGTCCACGCCGAACTATTACCCGCCTCCGACAACAATCACATTGTACCGTGGGTGTGGCATTCTGGAAAGGTTCATTGAACATACCACTATTGGTTTATCCAACACCTTATCCCCTATTGGCAAGGGGACGTAGCATAGAGAATGTCACCTAACCACAAATATTCTACATGCCTTGCATAATGATACAATTAGTATAGACCACACGATACCGGAATTACCATTCGCCACAAAGAGGGTCCATTTCCAAGTATAGTCCCGGGATACACGATACCAGAATCACCATAGGCCACAAAGTGTAACCCATGACTATATACCTATTCGAGCATACAAGCAGTTGAGTATGGACTACGCAACACCGGAATTACCACCGCTCCAAAGCATATCCATTTCCAAATGCATTCCTAGAGTACATGATACCGGAATCATCATTGGCCACAAAGTGTAATCCGTGACTACATCTAATCTAATGCACATTATCAATGCATGAATGCAACATCCACACAAAGATCATGGTACTGAAACCATCTCGGCCACACCGGATCCCGTCACACATCTCAACAAACATCACATATTAAAATTCTCATTTTCATATCATAACAATTAAATAAGTAAACATGTTATCATACTCATATTTACAATTAACAATTAAAGAGTATTCATGAATTCTAACACATGTGAGAAATTTCTATAATTTAAACATTTCACAAAATAAAAGTCAGCCATCCCTCATCCCGATTGTGTTTGACTGAATCGGGTTCCAAGTGTATCAACCAGGTGTTCAACTCACTTTCGATCTCATTGTACGTGCGTGTCTCTATCCTAGGTACAAAGGTCATTGGGTGTTAATGTGTGTTGGGAACATCTGAGAGGCCCCACAAGGGTTACACTCAAAGGGCATAGGTACTGTCAACTTTGACAGTTCTGGGAAGTCCACCGCAAACAAGGTGGAATTCCACCAGAAATATCAGTCATATTTCTCGTGGCCTTGGCAGAGGGCTCATAAGAGCCTATGCTTCATCAAAAATATGCCACCGGATTCAGCCCAGGTTGTTTTCAGTGGCTGTTTCCAGTGAAAACACAGAAAGGGCTCATGAGGTTTAGGGCTTTCCAGCTCGGGCTCGATCGTTGAGGTTTGTTCTGTGGGGTTTGTAGAGGGTCTTCCCACCTACATTTTAAGCTAAAGAAATCCCAATTCAACCGAACCATTGGGGAGATACGGCAATCTAACGGTGGAAATCTTAGATGGTCATTTAGTCAATATTGTTGCCAAAGCTCACCCAACTTGGTTTGAGCTCAGTAATCACACCAGGGAAGTGAAATGAACAATACCCAAGCTCTGAGAGGTGTCGTGGTCATGGTTCACCTCCATGCGCAATTATGCTAGGTCAAAATGAAGAGGAAGAGTGGTAGAGGATGTAGCACCTACCTCCGACAAGATTTCGGTAAGAAATAGCGAAGCTAGGAGTCAAGGTGAGCTCCAATCTCCTCCTCCCTCCTCTTATCCTACCTTCTCTTCCTTTCTCTCCTCTTCTTTCCCTCTCCTATGATTTGGAAAAGTAAGAAGTGGTAAATGAAGCCCACTTCTCTTATTTATAGTAAACCAAATCACTAGGGTCTATTTGGTTGGTCCCTATCGTTCCCAGTGAGTTAAACCAGCATTCGGGACACGCGGGGCAACCTCCTTGGACTCATAATGTAATACCCTACTTCTTAAACCCGGTCTGATTACACGGTTGACCCGGTTTAACTATGCAGGACCTGAACCGGAGAGAGTTAGAGCGGGCTCCTTATGGACTATGATGGCAAGGGTGACCTTAAACACCGGCTGGCCCGACAAGTCCAAGCGAGTGTCAGAAGAGACGGGAGTACCCAAGCCATGTACATGCACCTACCATAAGGCCATGTACGGATAAAGCAGGTATTGTAGCCATATAGTAAGGTATATATGTATACTACATCGTATGCCAGGGGTGGGGTTCGCGTCGAGGCCCGAACTCTGTCAAAATTCCAAGTTTTGGCTCTCAGGTGGGCGGACAGGTGGGCGCACCCACCCACCTGAGTGACCCAACCATGTGAACTATTTAGTTATTTAAGAAGTATATATATGGCATTTATGATTTTCTTTTCTTTTCATTTATGACACTCGTACGTTGGTGAGGATAGTAAAGAGGAGAGAGAAAAGAAAGGGAAGAAGAAGGGAAGAGAAGGAAGAGAAGGAAGAGAAGGATTTCAGCGGCGCCGAAGCTTTATCTTCCCATTCCGGCGCTGGAAGAGTGATCTTCAACACTAGATCTACATTTAGAGGTAAGCAAAGATGGGTTCCTTAAACATTCACCATACCCAAGCTTAAACCCTTGATTCGAGTAGGGTTTCTTGAGATCTTGTAAATCCCCTTTGAAATGATGAATCTAAGGTTTAATAGATGATTTATGTGTTGATCTTGAAGGATTTGAAGAGGTATTGACAAGGTTGAAGAAGCATTGTGGGTTTGAAGTGATTTTGAGGGTTTGAAGGTGTTTTTGAGCAAAGAAGGTAAGATGGCTTCCCATCACTTGAATCTAACCTAGATCTAGGTTAGAACCATCCTATAAGACATTGAAAGTGTGAAGAATGAGTTGGGAAAAGCCCCATTTGAATCCCCAAAGAATGGAGGAAGTTGGGAAGAAACTGTAGTTTTCCCACCAAGACCGGTGGGTAGGACCGGTGGGCCATCTGGCCCGCCTGTGAGCACCCGCCTAAGAGGGCAGGGCCTTCGGGCACAACCGGCGGGCCAACCGGTGGGCTAACCGACAGGCTAACCTACGGGCCACCCTGCCCGCCGGTCTTAGCAAGTCCCCCTGGCCCAATAGGTGGGCCAGACCGACGGGCCAACCGGTGGGCCAGACCGGTGGGCCAGACAGGTGGGCTGTCAGACCCACTTGTGAGGCCCCGAATATGATTCTTACGTCCGATTGGACCCAAATCGGACGTGCGACCTTCTTTTAACGTTCTAAACATGATTTTATCATTGGATCTCATTAATTTTGATTCCAAAATGGTGAAGTACTAACCCCGCTCAATCATGTTAGGTTCACCAAGTCCTACGCTTCTCGCACCGGATCCCACCCGTACCGAACGGGAATCCTTGTACACTATAGGTAAGTGGGGAGAGGACGTTTGGCCTTGTTTCAAGACATTGTTTGGCATTCATTTACTTGTATCTAGTCTAGTCATGCCATCATGATTATGCTATGTAGATTAGTCATCCTCACATTGTGATGCATGTGTGCTATGTTTACTTTCTAAATGCCAAGTGATGAGATGCTTATGTGATTGAATGTTGACATCATTATGCATGATGCATTGATAGACTAGATGCTGTAGTCAGCTTGGAAACGAGTGCATTGGTGGCCCGTGCTATGGGACGTGGAGGCACTATGCAATCGTACTATTGTCATTTAGGAGCATGAGGTTTAGGATTTTCACCATCCCGTGCTACGACCCTTCCCAACAGGGGTTAAGGTGTTGGGTTACCATTTGGGGGGAAGCAGTGGTCGCAGTTATCGGGTCACTGTGGCGGTTAGACATAACGCCCACCGGTCATTAGGACAGTCGGCAACCCCGGTGGTATATTCAAGAGGGCCAATCGTACTGCTTTTAAATTGCTGGAGTCAGCACCTTTAATTTCAGTCATTTACATTTCTGTTGAGAGCCGGTGGTCGGCATGTTTTTACTTTTTCAAGTACTCATGGTGGGCCTTCTCCGACAGCCCTATGGGCGTATCACGGGATGGAGTTCGTGGCTCGTACCCGGAGTATACGCGCACTGTGGCTGTAGTAGCACTAAACCGAAGACTTAGTAATGTTGCTTAGGTGGATGTGATTTAAAATGTATTGCATGGCATGTAGTGCATATGATTGTGTTTTGATGTGTGGACTGCTGTGTGGTCCATCTTGCCACTTACTGAGCTAGTAGCTCATCCCGTGGGTACCCCCTTTTTAGATGATTTTGCAGGTCATACATCTGAGGAGCATGGGGTGGGTCCCACAGTCGAGTTCCCTGAAGTGGACTGGTGGGCCCCTGAGGAGTTAGAGCGCGGCATTGATTGCTCGTGCGAGGGTTGTGCTGCGGGACCACAGTTCTGATGCCAGGCTGAGCTCCACTACTGAGGCCGAGCTGAGCTCTACCATATGATGCCGAGCTGGGCTCAACCCTTGATGCCGAGCTGAGCTCTAGCCTTTGATGCCGAGCCGAGCTGTGTACTCTGATTATTTTGATGGTTTCCTTTATGTACTTGATATGTGAATTGTACTTTTATTGTGTAAATATCATGCCCTCGGGCCCACATGTATATAACTATTGTATCCCAATTCGGGTATCAAGTATTATGGGACCATTCACAGGTAAACCTAGTCTTTCGCTGATCTGATGAGCTTATATTAGTTATGTGTATACTGTGGTGGAATACAATATCAGATGATCCTGGCAGGTTTGGGTTAACCGGCGTTAACCCGGTCACTGGCCCGGTTCAGTGTGAATGGGGTGTGACAAACGGTGGTATCAGAGCGTGATGCTCTGTTCCACTCACAGCATACCATTAGAACCCCGTAGACTCTATAATAGGGAAATGGGGTTGGGTTAATGTAAAAGCTTTAAAGAGTAAAAGCCAAAGAATGAAGTATTAAAAAGGGTTGCATTAGATGTTGCATTCATGGCATGCGTGAGAGTAGATAAAAGGTAAATAAGTCGATGTTATAACCTATCGAGTACTAGTTTGACGAAATTTTGGCAGCATAATGGCGTAAAATGGGATTTCCAAAAAATTTTCACACAAACACCTGATAAACAATATATTCATATACGACAAAGATCAAAAATAGCAAAATACACCACAACTAAACTACACAAGTAATCAACATATGAATTCACCACAAAGAAACCGCTATCAAAATATATTATTCCACAAATGATTCCAGTTACAGTGCAAATACAAGGAATGAGAAGAAATGAAATATACAACAAGGTCCACAAAAAGGAAAATAGATAAAAAGCAGGTGTGGGCGAGCTAAGCCCTCACTGGTCATCGTCGTCGTCATCAATGATCACCACGTTCGTCGGAGGTCTAGAGTTGACATCGAGGCGATGGTCGTAGTAGTCAAACCTCGCGTTCACTAGCCGTACTGCCCTCCGTAGTTGGCCAAAATCTACTGACATGGCGTTGGCCGTGGTGCTCAAGTCCTGGCCCAGTTGGAGAAAGGAGTTCTCCAAAGTAGCATGCCTCTCCAGGATGCGTTCCTCCCTGGAGGCACTCTCATCCAGCCTTCTCAGTAACTGAACTTGGCCATCCTGCAAGGCCCATATGGTGGACATCATGCCCTCAAAATCGTACGCACCACCCTCAGGTGGTGGGGCTCTCTGCTGTGCGGCTGCAGCTCTGGAGGGACTAGGATCGGGACCTCTCGACTCCTGAGGCATGTCACCACCCACCAGATCATCCTCCTCGTCCTGAGGAACGTAGTCCTCATCCTCCCCACTGGACTCCTCCTCCATGTGGACATCCTCTATAGGGGCAGCCCTCCTACCCCTACCTCTCTGAGCTCCTGCTCTCGGAGGTGTATCCATGAGGGTATGGAGACCCATCCTCAGGAGGTTACCCCTGTCGAACCTATCAGCCGGAGTCTTCCCCTCCTTGCCGCTCAGGTCCACCCCGAAGAACTCGAAGATCCTAGTGAGGATCCTGCCATAGGGGAATCCTCCATCCTCAGGGTGGGAAGTGTGGTGCTCCATCATCTTGAGAATGATGTACGGCAGGCACAAGTGCTCACCACCTCCCTCTACAGCCGTGTAGATGTAGAACGCGATGAAGGCCGCCATGAAACCCACCTGGTTCTGGTGACCTCCTCTGGGGAGCAGGTTGAACTGGACCAAACGAGCAAATAAGCGAACCTCGGGGTAGAAGGATGTCTCAGACTCCAGACGGGTACTGCTGCCACAGATGGTCTCGTAGATGAAGTCCGGCGTCTCCAAGCTCATGAATGGTCCCAGAGGCTTACTCCTGGGAGGAATGTAGTATCGGTGCCCAGCTGCTGATATGCCCAAGATACTGGCCAAGGTATCCACGATCGGCTGGATGTCTACCCCCTTCACCAAGCTGACTATGGTGTACTCCCCGTACGGATAAGAAACCTCCAAGTTGCAGTAGAACCGGTGGACTAGCTGCTCATAGCATGGACGGTCTATGTGGAGTATAGACTCCCAGCCTAGTGCTGAGAACCTCTCCTGAAGCCGAGCCTTATGGAAGTCGTCGACTAGCACGGTCTTCTCCATCATCACCGACCTCTTCAGGAAAGTAGGCCAGTTGGCTGCTGCCTCTGCACTATGGAAGAGATCCTCATCATAGTCCGAAGGGTCCGACCGGGCAGGTCCGGGTCTCCCTGTGTGGGGGGATGTAGAGCTGGTTCCCACACTCTTTCGCTTAGAAGTGGTAGTCTTACGTCGAACGCCAGAGGAAGAGGGTCCCTTGCCAGTGCGAGATGACATCCTGGCAAGAAGAAAAGAAAGCGGGGTGAGTAAAGAAAAGGAAAAATGACAGCAGTAAAGGGGAGCCCAAAACCCAAATTCTCGCAAAATGGAAAAGGCGACAAGCTAGGAACGATAGGGAGCCTATGGACATGATGCACGGTAAGTGACAAAGCGGAGACATGATAAAACAGCAAAATGACAGCAAAGAGCATATGTAACATGAGAGGATTCGATTCCAATGCGTAAATTCATTCACAATGGAGTAAAACTTGAAACCATAGGTCTAAGACGAAATGCCATGGTAGCGGGATCATGAATGTACAAAAACATACCCAAATAGACTGTGGAGGTCCACAAATACCAAGTATGTGATGAAAATCAAGGAAACCCAATACAAAGGAGGGGTTTTTCATGGGGAGACATGGGGATTCCAAGCAAAAGAGACATTTCACGAATTCTATAGCATGTTAAACACAAATCAAGTGTAATGCATCACAAATGAATCATAAATTGGAGGAAAAGAGCGAGAATTGAAGAAATCCCCAATTTTGGAAAACTAGGGCACGATTTGGGGTTTTTCTCCAAATGAGGAGATAAATCCTAATAAACTAGGAATGATCACAAGAGAAACATCACAATCGCATGGAAATGCTATTCTATGGAAAGAAATGTGGAAAGAAAGCCTAGATTAAAGTCTACACATGCATTTTACTCCCCAAGAGGAAATTCTGAGAAAGGTGAAGAAGAGACTTACTTGGAAGTGGGGGAGTTGAATCTTCTTAAACGCGCCGAGTTGATGAGTGGAACCGCGAGTGGAAGCGGCGAGGAGACTTCCAAGATCGCCCAAGGAAGAGACGAAGAGAGAGAAAGAAGAAGGGAAGGAAGTAAGATAGTAGGGCCCTGTTCGCGATTTTACTTGGCCAGGACCGGCGGGCCCCCCTGCCCGCCAGTGTCACCCACCGGTTTGAGGTGCTAGGACCGACTGGCCCGACCGGCGGGCCCCTACCCGCCGGTGCAGCCCACCGGTTGTGAAAATTGGGAAAATTTTGAAATTTTTTTTCTTTTACTAACATGATTATATTTATTATTATCATTTTTATTATTCCTATATTAATGTGTTATGGTCAAGTGGGACCATTGACATACCTGTTGGGGCGTTGGCCCCGTATCTCGGAATTAAGTTGCGATTAATTGTGGACTATCATACACTACAATACCTTGTGCGATGGCATATAATTGTGTGCCGAAATCAATTCTACAGTGTTTAACCAATATGGTTTCATATGTTCCAGGTACGGGGATACGATGGTACGTACTAGATCCGGTAGTAATGCCCGAGGTACCTCACGGGGTCCTCGTCCGGTCGGTCGACCACTGAATCCCAGGAGGTCCCGCTCTGTGGGGCAAACCTCACCTCCACCACCTCCAGAGACCCTTGGTCAGGGTGGGGCACATAGGGACCCACCTATGACTACACTCCCGGACCCTCCACCGGTTATTACTCCGGGAGATATTGCCACCATAATTCAGCAGTCAAAACAGGCTTTTCAGCAACAAATGCTTGAGCAACAGCAAGCATTTATGAGTGCTATTCAGCAACAATTGGACCTTTCTCAATCGGGTCAACCTCCCCGGGTACTCACTCCACAGGACCCGCCTGAAGGGTCAGGAACGGGACCACAAGTGGGGGGTACACCTCCAGTTCCACCATTCGGTATTCCTCAGTATGGGGTGCCTCCTCCATACTCTTACTATCCGGCTTATGCTCCTAACTTCCCACCGACGAATAATCCGTCAAAGGTAGTGGAGTCATTCAAGAGGAACTTACCACCTGTATTCTTTAAGGTGGGGAGTGATCCTCTGGAACCGAACCAATGGATCCAAGAACTAGAGAAAATATTTGAGGTGCTTGAGTGCACGGACGCATAGAAATTCATTTGTGCTGGGTTGCAACTCAAGAAGGAGGCAAATTCTTGGTGGTAAGCCTCCAAGCCCATATTGCTGGCTGCCCATCCAGAACCCACTTGGGAACAGTTCAAGGAGTTGTTCTTGGACAACCATTATCCGCGCAGCTTCAGAGACCGCAAGGAGACTGAGTTTATGGCTTTAACTCAAGGAGGTAAGACTGTCCTTGAGTACCAATAACAATTTGAGAGCTTGTTCTATTTTGCCCCAAGGCATATGAGGACAGCTGAAGAGAAGGCTACGAGATTCCTAAAAGGCCTAAAAGCATCCATTGGGTCCGTACTTGAGGTCTTGGATTTGACTGACTATGGCCAGATTGTGCAAAAGGCTAAGACCATGGAGGATAAGCAAAGGGGAGAACAGACCCTCATCCCTGGACTGTGGAAGAGAACAAACCCATTTTCGGATATGGGAAACTCCTCCAAGGCATACCGCGGACAGTACAGTTCTGGGCCTATGTATAGGCAGCCCTATAGGCCATCTGGCTACCCTCCTAGACTAGCTGGTGGTTCGGGTTGCACCTCTTTTCACCCGAACACTGGTGCCGCACCTACAGCTCCAAGGCCGCCTCAACCTCCATCTGCAACGGGTCAAATGCAGAGGGGCCCCGCCCTAGTCCTGACATCTCAGATTCGTTGCTTCAACTACCATTCATATGGGCATTATGCAAAAGACTGTCGAGTCAGACCAGCCTTGCCCTCCAGTCAGCCCTCTACGTACCGACCACCCTTAGCTCAGGGGAATCAACCGCAGGGAAGGATGTATGCTCTATCAACTGAGGAAGCTGAGGCCAGTACAGAAGTAGTAGCAGGTACATTTTAGATTAAGAAATTCATTATGATTAATATTGATGACCTGCTGAAATTATATGCATTATTACACTAGGTATCCTACCCATATCAGGCATACCAGCCTATGTTTTATTCGATTCAGGAGCTACTCATTCATTCACATCTAAGAGATTTGCAGAGAAACTTGGGATGCCACTCAGGATCCTAGATCACGGAATGATTGTTAGTATGCCTACTGGTAAAGTTACACAGTTGAAGGAAGTATATGGGCCGTGCCCAGTGGAAATTAGTGGAAAGAATTTTGAGGCACAACTCATTAGGTTCAATATGCAGAATTTTGATGTTATACTGGGTATGGATTGGTTGTCGGCTCATCGAGCTAATGTGATGTGTGCTGAAGAGCTGATTAGGGTGACAGATGACGAAGGGAAAGAATTGGTATACCGAGTAAATAAAATGAAACAGGTGAGGAAGGTCCTTGTCTCTGCTCTTCAAGCGGTAAAATTGCTAGAAAATGGATGTCAGGGTTACTTAGCATCGGTACTTGATGTTGATGCAAGGATTACACCTCTAGAAGAGGTAAAGGTGGTGAAAGAGTTTCCCGACGTTTTCCCAGATGATCTGATGCATTTACCACCTGATAGAGAGTTGGAGTTTGCCATAGATTTGACTCCTGGAGCAGCTCCAGTATCTAAGGCTCCATACAGGATGGCAACAGCTGAATTGAAGGAGTTGCAGATGCAGTAGCAGGAATTATTGGAAAAGGGGTTTATTCTCCCAAGTGTTTCACCTTGGGGTGCCCCAGTGTCGTTTGTCAAGAAGAAAGATGGCAGTTTGCGTATGTGCATAGATTACCGAGAATTAAATAAACAAACCATTAAGAACCGGTATCCATTGCCACGCATTGACGATTTATTTGACCAGTTGCAGGGAGCCAGGGTATTTTCAAAGATAGACCTTCGGTCAGGCTACTATCAGCTCAAGATAAAGAGCAGCGACATACCCAAGACAGCATTTAGGACTCGGTATGGTCACTATGAGTTCCTGGTGTTATCTTTCGGGTTAACCAATGCACCGGCAGCATTCATGGATCTAATGAATCGAGTATTTCAGGATGTGCTCGATAAATGGGCAATTGTTTTTATTGACGACATCTTGATCTACTCCAAGACCGAAGAGGAGCACACTCAACACTTGAGAATGGTGTTACAGAGGTTGAGAGAACAACAATTGTTTGCCAAGTACAGCAAGTGTGAATTTTGGCTTGAAAAAGTTGGATTCCTGGGGCACGTAGTGTCTAAAGCTGGAATCGAAGTAGATCCTAATAAGGTAAAAGCAGTAGTGGAATGGGAAAGCCCCAAGAATGTCACTAAAATTAAAAGCTTCTTGGGTTTGGCTGGATACTGCCGGTGTTTCATCGAGAATTTCGCCCGAATCTCAGCACCAATGACTAAATTAACCAAAAAGGGTGTGAAATTCGACTGGGCAGAGGAATGTGAGAGGAGTTTCCAGGAATTGAAGAAGAGGTTGGTGTCGGCCCCTGTGTTGACCATCCCTGAAGGCACAGGTGGAATGACAGTCTACACTGATGCTTCCAAAGTTGGTTTGGGTTGCGTTCTCATGCAACGCGGTAAAGTAATAGCGTATGCCTCCCGACAACTAAAGGAGTATGAGAAGAACTACCCCACTCATGATTTAGAACTAGCCGCAGTCATTTTTACCCTTAAGATTTGACGACATTATTTGTATGGGGAGAAGTGTGAGATATACAATGATCAGAAAAGCCTGAAGTACTTCTTCACCCAGAAGGATCTGAACATGAGACAGAGGAGATGGCTTGAGCTCATGAAGGATTATGACTGCGACATTCAGTATCATCCCGGCAAGGCAAATGTAGTGGCAGATGCATTGAGTCGGAAGGCACAGACTATATCACTCTCGTGCTTAGCAGTCAGCCTACCACTCGTGCAAGAGGCGATGCTAATGGATGAAGCCCTCTTGTATGAAGGAGCAACTTTAGAATTGGAACGTCAACCAGAAAACCTTAAATGGGTGACTGTATCCTTGACGGCTCTACAGGTGCATCCGGCTATTAGGCAAGAGGTAATAATGAAACAACCTTTGGATCCTGAATTGCAGCGGATCAGAGTTAAGGTTCAAGATCAAACAATGAACGACCTAGATTTTGTTCTAGCCAGTGATGGAGCATTGATGTTTCGAGGCAGACTATGTGTACCCGATGATTGGGATATACAAGATAAGATAGTGCGAGAAGCACATAGCTCTGAGTACTCACTTCACCCAGGAAGTACCAAGATGTACAAAGACCTCAAACAAAATTACTGGTGGCCAAGCATGAAAGTCACAATAGCTCTGTATGTGGCGACTTGTCTCACATGCCAGAAAGTAAAAGCTGCGAGGCATCGACCTTATGGTACTCTTCAGCCACTCCCAGTACCAGAATGGAAGTGGGAGAGGATTAAAATGGACTTCGTCACCGGACTACCATGTACACCTAAGGGAATGGACGTGATATGGGTGATTGTTGATCGGCTTACCAAGACTACTCATTTCATTCCCATCAAGACCAAGTTCTCCATGGCCAAACTAGCACAACTTTACATGGACAACATAGTGCGCTTACATGGAGTGCCAGTGAGCATTGTTTCAGATAGGGACCCAAGGTTCACTTCCAAATTTTGGAAAATTTTACAGCGTGCCTTGGGATCACAGCTGAATTTGAGTACGACTTTCCACCCACAGACTGATGGCCAGTCGGAGCGAACCATATAGATATTAGAGGACATGCTCAGGGCATGTACAATGGAGATGAGTGGCAGTTGGGAAGAATATATACCTCTTATGGAGTTTGCCTATAACAACAGTTACCAAGCTACAATTGGGATGGCTCCGTATGAGGCATTATATGGCAGGAAGTGTAGAACTCCTTTGTATTGGGATGAGGTAGGCGAACGTCGAATGTTAGGACCTGAGATGATACAGATGACTTATGACAAAGTCGACGTTATTCGAGAACGGATTAAAGCAGCTCAGTCCCGTCAAAAGAGCTATGCGGACACCCGCAGAAAAGACATTGAATTTCAGCCAGGAGAAAAGGTATTTCTCAAGATCTCTCCTACTAAAGGGTTGCAAAGGTTTCACAGAAAGGGGAAATTGAGCCCAAGATACATTGGACCGTTTGAGATCTTAGCCCGGGTTGGCTCAGTAGCCTACATGCTTACTCTTCCACCTTCACTTGGGGATGTTCATAATGTATTCCATGTATCCATGCTAAAGCGATACATTCATGACCCCTCTCATGTATTACCCGTGGAGCCAGAATACCTTGAAGCTGACATGACCTATACAGAGCAGCCAGCTGAAATTTTGGACCGAAAGGTGAAAACCCTTCGCAACCACTCCATTTCCTATGTAAAGGTGCGATGGGCTAATCATTCACTTGAAGAAGCGTCTTGGGAGAAAGACGATGAAATGCAAGCTAAGTACCCTCATCTTTTTTATCAACCTGGTACGCAATTTCAAGGATGAAATTTTTCAGAAGGGGGGGTAATGCAATACCCTACTTCTTAAACCTGGTCTGATTACACAGTTGACCCAGTTTAACTATGCAGGACCTGAACCGGAGAGAGTTAGAGCGGGCTCCTTATGGACTATGATGGCAAGGGTGACCTTAAACACCGGTTAGCCCGACAAGTCCGAGCTAGTGCCAGAAGAGACGGGAGTACCCAAGCCGTGTACATGCACCTACCATAAGGCCATATACGGATAAAGTAGGTATTGTAGCCATATATTAAGGTATATAGGTATACTACATCGTATGCCAGGGGTGGGGTTCGTGCCGAGGCCCGAACTCTGTCAAAATCCCAAGTTTTGGCCCTCAGGTGGGCGGACTGGTGGGCGCACCCACCCACCTGAGTGACCCAACCATGTGAACTATTTAGTTATTTAAGAAGTATATATATAGCATTTATGATTTTCTTTTCTTTTCATTTATGACACTCGTACGTTGGTGAGGATAGTAAAGAGGAGAGAGAAAAGAAAGGGAAGAAGAAGGGAAGAGAAGGAAGAGAAGGGAAGAGAAGGAAGAGAAGGATTTCAGCGGCGCCGAAGCTTTATCTTCCCATTCCGGCATCGGAAGAGTGACCTTCAACACTAGATCTACATTTAGAGGTAAGCAAAGCTGGGTTTCTTAAACATTCACCATACCCAAGCCTAAACCCTTGATTTGAGTAGGGTTTCTTGAGATCTTGTAAATCCCCTTTGAAATGATGAATCTAAGGTTTAATAGATGATTTATGTGTTGATCTTGAAGGATTTGAAGAGGTATTGACAAGGTTGGAGAAGCATTGTGGGTTTGAAGTGATTTTGAGGGTTTGAAGGTGTTCTTGAGCAAAGAAGGTAAGATGGTTTCCCATCACTTGAATCTAACCTAGATCTAGGTTAGAACCATCCTATAAGACATTGAAAGTGTGAAGAATGAGTTGGGAAAAGCCCCATTTGAATCCCCAAAGAATGGAGGAAGTTGGGAAGAAACAGCAGTTTTCCCGCCAAGACCGGTGGGTAGGACCGATGGGCCATCTGGCCCACCTGTGAGCACCCGCCTAAGAGGGTAGGGCCTTCGGGCACAACCGACGGGCCAACCGGTGGGCTAACCGGTGGGCCACCCTGCCCGCCGGTCTTAGCAGGGCCCCCTGGCCCAATCACCAGCGGCGGGCCAACTGGCGTGCTAACCTGCCCGTCGGTCCAAACCGGTGGGCCAGACAGGTGGGCTGTCTGACCCACCTGTGAGGCCCCGAATGTGATTCTTACGTCCGATTGGACCCAAATCGGACGTGCGACCTTCTTTTAACATTCTAAACATGATTTTGTCATCTGATCTCGTTAATTTTGATTCCAAAATGGTGAAGTATTAACCCCTCTCAATTATATTAGGTTCACCAAATCCTACGCTTCTCGCACCGGATCCCACCCGTACTGAACGGGAATCCTTGCACACTACAGGTAAGTGGGGAGAGGACGTTTGGCCTTGTTTCAAGGAATTATTTGGCATTCACTTACTTGTATCTAGTCTAGTCATGCCATCATGATTATGCTATGTAGATTAGTCATCCTCACATTGTGATGCATGTGTGCTATGTTTACTTTCTAAATGCCAAGTGATGAGATGCTTATGTGATTGAATGTTGACATCATTGTGCATGATGCATTGATAGACTAGATGCCGTAGTTGGCTTGGAAACGAGTGCATTGGTGGCCCGTGCTATGGGACGCGGAGGCACTATGCAATCGTACTATTGTCATTTAGGAGCATGCGGTTTAGGATTTTCACCATCCCGTGCTACGACCCTTCCCAACAGGGGTTAAGGTGTTGGGTTACCATTTGGGGGGAAGCAATGGTTGCGGTTGTCGGGTCACTGTGGCGGTTAGACATAACGCCCGGTGGGTCATTAGGACAGTCGGCAACCCCGGTGGTATATTCAAGAGGGCCAATCTTACTGCTTTTAAATTGCTGGAGTCAGCACCTTTAATTTCAGTCATTTACATTTCTGTTGAGAGCCAGTGGTCGGCATGTTTTTACTTTTCTGAGTACTCACGGTGGGCCTTCTCCGACAGCCCTATGGGCGTATCGCGGGATGGAGTTGACGGCTCGTACCCGGAGTATACGCGCATTGTGGCTGTAGTAGCACTAAACCGAAGACTTAGTAATGTTGCTTAGGTGGATGTGATTTAAAATGTATTGCATGGCATGTAGTGCATATGATTGTGTTTTGATGTGTGGACTGCTGTGTGGTCCATCTTGCCACTTACTGAGCTAGTGAGCTTATCCCGCGGGTACCCCCTTTTTAGATGATTTTGCAGGTCATACATCTGAGGAGCACGGGGTGGGTCCCACAGTCTAGTTCCCTGAAGAGGACTGGTGGGCCCCTGAGGAGTTAGGGCATGGCATTGACTGCTCGTGCGAGGGTTGTGCTGCGGGACCACAGTTCTGATGCCGGGCTGAGCTCCACTACTGAGGCCGAGCTAAGCTCTACCATGTGATGCCGAGCTGGGCTCAACCCTTGATGCCGAGCTGAGCTCTAGCCTTTGATGTCGAGCCGAGCTGTGTACTCTGATTATTTTGATGGTTTCCTTTATGTCCTTCATATGTGAATTGTACTTTTATTGTGTAAATATCATGCCCTCGGGCCCACATGTATATAACTATTGTATCACAATTCGGGTATCAAGTATTATGGGACCATTCACAGGTAAACCTAGTCTTCCGCTGATCTGATGAGCTTATATTAGTTGTGTGTATGCTGTGGTGGAATATCGTATCAGATGATCCTGGCAGGTTTGGGTTAACCGGTGTTAACCCGGTCACTGGCCCGGTTCAGTGTGAACGGGGTGTGACACATAAAGTGTACAAGTCATGGGGAAGGTGAGTGTGTGGGGTCATCCGGAGTTGTTCACGATGCGGGTGGTGGGACCCATGGGCATCAGAACCCAACCAGTAGCCCAAAGGGCTACCGAAAATATGCCATCGGATCTAGCCCTGGCTATTTCCAGTGGGCATGTTTTCGATGGTCAAGGCAATGTTGTGCCTTGACTGCCTGTTGTCCTCACTTGGTCATTCCACGGGTGTTTTCCCTAAGTTGTGTGCATGGTCCTCTGATAATTTTGGTACGTGCTTGGACTCGGGTGCGGGGTGTTGGGTTACTTACTGTTTGGGGTCAGAAGGTTTGAATCCCCTTCAGTTGGGTTGGCAAGAAATACACGAGCAAGTGGTGTCACCCCTCCCCCTTTTATAATGAGCTATTGTGAGCCAAAACCCGGTGATACTTTCCACTTCCGGTCTGAGACCTATCAATAGTTCAAATTAGACTGGGTTAGGGCACGAGTGTAACAAGAAACTTGTGTGTCACTCAAAGGTACGTTTGATCACTCTATCCCCGTATAGGGTAGTAAGCCTGGTCTATAATGATTGACATGATTCTAGAGAGTCAACTCTGAGTTTACACCTAAGCCTGAACTATGCTATCCGGCAAAATCGTAAGTCCATACTAGGGTTGGCCATAAAGCCGGGTCTTTACTGATAGGCATATAATGGCAAGGTTCGACAAAACCAAAGAAGATCTCAATAAAAGTCGTTACACATTACACTAAAAAAGGGGGAAAAGAGGTATAAGTCATGCCTTGCCTGACTCCGAATCATCACTTCTACTCGACAACTCCAAGGTCGAGTCTCTTCTGTCAGCAAGGCCTTTGCCGAGATGGCTGCCAGTCGGTTTGCATGTCGAGCCTCCTCTTCTTCTCTAATCTCCTCTCTAATTCAGCAATGCACGAGCTTAAAAGGATGAGAAATCATATGATGGATGCTGGGAGGTGATGAATTTCTGGCAATCACGAGCCCCATAGATATAGGTGTCAATATGAAAAGATGTGATGTGATCTTCAAACTCCTTCAATGCCTTATACCTCTCAACCGCATAGGCTCTGTCATCACTTGTCACCTCTCATGAGACTCAGAGCTCCTCACCTAGCTGAGCCAATTTATGTTAGGCCTCTTCTCTCGAAAACCGTTCTGCTTGGACGAGCGTTCTCTCCTCATTAAGCTGCGTCCGAACGGAGCCAAGATCAGCCTTGTATATTTTGAGCGAGTCCTGGAAAGCTTTCCTCTCTCCTTCCCACTTGACCTTATCGACCTCGTGAGCTCCAGAAGCTGAGGCAACTTGAGTGAACACCTACTCTGACAGCCTATCCGAGGGATAATTCATGGATATTTCTGATCATCAATGACCAGAAAATCCCTATGAACCTCAGCAACCTCCACTTCAACTGGGGTAGGAGAACGCCTTAGGTAAAGGCGATTGGGAGACCTAGAAGTAACCAACCCAGGACTGTCGCTCAACAGTGGAGATCGAACCCCGGGACCCTCATAAGGCAATGAATCCTCTTCCAACTCTGAGCCATCCGACAGATCGACTCCCTCCGCTGCCTGATCCCCTGTAGACCAGGCCGTCTAGCCAATGGTAGTACTCGGGTGGTAAACCGTGGGTTCATCCTTCTGGCATGTCGTTCCCATCTCCACTTCCCATTGGGGAAGATTCGTGTTTCCTTGCCTTGTCTCGGCGTTGCACTGAGCAACTAATTCAGCAGTTGACACTAACCTCCTCCTCTTTCAAGGATGAGGGCGAGTAACTATTTTGGTCTCCTTCTCCTACTGCACTTGGGCGCAGTATCGGTTGGAAGCAGTGTGGGGGGTGAAAGTCGCTTGAATGGTGTTTCTACTAAGCGGCACTATAGAGAAGAAGGGATCAGATTAAAAAAAAAAGGTGCTCAACCCAATGCAACAATTCACCTGGGGGGCAACCCATTATAGGAAAGAAAATCTTCGTCTGCCAGTAGGTTGTTGCCGATCAAGCGGCCTGAGTTCTTCAGCATGGTAAAGATCTCACATTCACTGCCATCATGGTTGGACAAATGTTTATCTTCGCAATGTTTGGTTCCCCCCATACATTGTCGATCGGTAAGCCCTAGACCCTTGAGGCCAAGAAGAATCTGTTCTTCCACCCTTGACAAATGAGGGGTTCCCCTCCACAAACTTAGGCTTACCACCCTGGCTTAGTGCATACCAGTAACGATGACCACCTTGAGAGTTAAGGGGAAAATTTGTCAAGCAGTGTCACTCAATCCATTTGATGGACTAGAGCACAAAACCTTATCAGACTCATCCAACTGTTGGTAAATGTTGGTGTCACACCTTGCCTTGAATTAAGCCAAGGTATATGGCACTGGATTCTAAACCCAGTTAGCCTAATCTTCCAGGATTACAAATGCAGTACCTTAATTTCACAAATACCACCAAGATCACAACTAAAATCAGAGTATGCTAATAAAATCATACATTTACCACTAATGATGTACTAAAATGATAAATTACATTATACATTCCTCATGTCTGAAAGAAACAATAGGTTACAATATTACTTACTACACATTTCATAAATATTTACATCAACAAAAATAATTGATATAACAAGAGTGAAATCCATCAGCAATCTGGTGTCTTGTCAGACACAAGCCTCACAATCGTTGCCGAAGTCCAATCCTGCCTCAGTACTAGTTCCACTATTTAAAAAGTGTAATCAACGAGGGGTGAGCTTTACAAGCCCAGTGATGGGTGTCCATGCAAGAACACACAAACAAATGATGCAAAATGCATGCTCAAACAATTTAGATGATGCTCGTGATGCAGTTTTAGCACACAATACCTAGCAAACAATTACTAAGTCCAAGATAAGGTCTCAGTGCTACTGCAACATAGGTGGTAACCCTAGTCCCAGAAATCTTGTCGGTCACCCAGTGATACAAGCTAGTTATGAGTTAGGAGCCTACATGTCCCGGAAAACCCATGGGTCACCCCGCAAACCGCTAATGAGTAATCCCACCCTAAAACCACGGTCTTAGAAAACCCATCGATCACCCGAGCTGTAGGACAGTCATGATCTTGGGAAACCCATCCGTCACCCATGTTGTGGGATAGCCACAGTCCCAAAAATGGTCAACCGTACTACATTCACCTCTGTGTATAGTACATTGTACTACGGATATGTAGTCCCAAAAATATACCATCCCTTGGGATTAGCCAATACCTAACCCCTTATTGGCAGGGGCATAGCAACTACGGTTGTTATCCTAACCAGATGCAATCTACATGGAGGTGTATACCATTACTATACATCACATATTATACATACACACATCCTCTAACCTCTAGGCCCACGATATTGGAACACACCTTGGCCACATCGTGCCCCAGACCGTCAATACCACAGTTACAACTGTAAACCCCATCCATAGAACCATAGTCCATATTCACAGCTCACAGACACAGCGCCATAACTTACCTCACTTACCTCCATAGTCTAGAAATCATACGACAACCTCGTCATTCCATATTCATAGGTTAGCAATAATAATAGCAGAAGAGTATCAGTTCAATTATATCACAATCACAAAATAACAACATGTATAACAATAATGTCACAATTCACACATATGCATGATTCATGCAAAATAGGAAATGATTCAGAAACACTCCATAAAATAAAGTCAAACACCCACTCGCCTCAAAACCCAAAATCCAATTGTTACCGTTGAATTTCGATCACTATGTATCCTTGCCGGTAATTTAGGTTCCTATGTAAATTGTGTACCATCATGTTAAATAGTTATAACACCTAATTGTATAGGTTCATTGCTCAACCCAGAATGACTTCCAATAGCCCATGTACTAATTCAACTTAAAGTCTCGAAAAAGCCCCCAAACTTCCCTGCCCATAGGGTTAATTTAGGTGAAAAGGTAAGGAACATAACCCACAAGGAGCAGGCTATAATTCAGCCAAAACAGGGGCTATTCAGCCTTGAAAACACCCAACTTGCGGGTTGGCTGGGCAGCAATCAGCTGGACGCTTGCCCCAATCGGCGGGTCGTTTTCTATAAAAAATTTTCTGCAATTCCATATGTTGTTCTGCCTGGCTTGAGCTGCTCATGGCCGATGGGTATTGTTCATGGCAACATGGGGAAGGTATTATAAGGTCTTTAATGTCCTTTTCCAGCCCCCAAAACTCCCAACTACAGCAATAAAAATTATATAACAATATACTATCCCATTCTTACAAATTCAAAATTACATAGGGATTCCATTAAAGCTATAACATTGAACTCTTTCTCCCAATCAAGTTAACATATCCCAAAACCCTTATTTTCACTGATTAAAATTCTATTTTTGCTGTCTTGCAGAGTTCAAGCCATACTCAGCCTTATTCAACTTCAATCTACATAAATTCAACCCAATTACTGAAAGCCCTCTATTCTAGGGTTTGCAAGAATGGATTTCATGCAAATTGGGTCCCAAAACCCTTCCTAAAATTGGGGTTTCACTCACTGGGTTATGAATTCAGCTCATAGGGACTCAATTGTAGTCCCTACACCACTAAAACCCTAAACCCTAGCTATCTACTGCGACTAACCTAATTGATTGTACAAAATGAAAAGGGCAGCAACACTTATCTGGGTGCAGGTAGCCTCAAAATTGCAACTGTTGTTCCCCTTCTCTTCTCCTTCCTCTTGCAGTAGAAAATGAGGTGAAATAGAGGTGGTTGGGTTATCTAAGTTCAGCCCTAAGGGTCCTTAGGGCACGTTTGGTTGAACATCCAAAATATAAAATTAATTTTCAAAACTAGTTTTTGAAAATATAGAACTGATTAAACTTAAATTCCCATTGATGGACCCACCAAATACTGACCTATTAGGTTGGATTTGGTCAGCATTAGGACCTCTACATATTGGGTAAGTGCGAGGCTCAGGGTTATAGGGATGTGGGCCCCACACAGGAAAATAAAATTTTCCTTGCATTCTGTCAGCCCAACCGATAGGCCACTTGGCAATTGGATAACCTACCAGTTTGTCCATTTTTAGCTCATTTGCTATCCTGACTTTTGGGTTCTTGAGTCCACCCAATGTAGGACTGGTTCCACTCCTTTTCTGGCCATTTAATACCCCTAACTTGGCCATTGGATCTGTTAAATTCCTTCTCCTACTACTATACAACAGGATAGCCTATTGTCCTTGTGCCAGCTAGGTCCTAACACTAGGTTCAACTGCTTCCAATTTCAGGGTGTGATAGTTGGGAAGGGTAGATACTGTAAAACTGAAACACTTCGGTCACTAAAGGGTGGACTGGGAAATAAAGCCCTCCAATGGCCTCCTCGAATAAGCAGACCTCACCCTCAAAGGGTGTATTAGAAAACACATTAGTAGCAGGCACTCGAAGGACAATAGAGCAAGAATGTGGAACCGTAGACCTAATATGGGCCAAATCCTTGACCAAAAAACAGCCGACGTAGTTTAGCTCCTCATACCTAATGCTTGTGGGGATGAAGGCAATCCCGATGCGTCTTTGAACGCTAGGTACAGCCAAACTGGGACCAGCACCGGAAGGGGGGATGGTTAATGGAGCCAGAGCCACTGAAGGGACATCCTCCCCTGGAGCCAAGTCCATCACAGAAATGGAGGGTGTGAAGGTAGTCATGTTCGCAATGGAGATTGGGGCAATCTCCGTGTCAAGGTTACCGGAAAGAGACATGGTAAGGGAAACAGGAGAAAGTTAGAAAGCTTACTGGTGGAGAGAGGACGCCCAACAAAAAAAGATACAACGACAAGGACGGAAGAAGCTCGTCGAGGAACTAGGGCTGCACGAAACACTCTCAGGAGATATATGCGAAGAGGAAGGTGAACAACAAAACAACTAACTATACAAGCGCCTCCAAAGCCATAGGTTATATTAATGGTTGAAGGTGCAATGGAAGGTAGCACCACCCCAAACCAACCAACAGAGTGTTTCCACCCATCAGATGTCATGACAAAGGAAGAGACGTTGAGGTGGCACCTCTTGACTCCTCGGTTGGTAAAGCACACGCCTCGGCGATTGCAAAAGGTTTGTCACACATGCGCGCTTCTTAAGAAGATCGTGGCACATTAATGAGGGGAAAAACCATTGAAAGGTGAAAAGCCTTAGAACACTCCCATCAACTATCAATAGCTCAGTGGGAGTAGGGGCCAACTGTTGTGGAAAATATCTGCAGCCGCTTGTAAACATGATAAGGTGGGCCGAATGAGAACCAAAGAGGGGCGACACCAACTATTTGGCCGCCCCAGTGGTGAGCAACGAGGGCAACAAGTGGATCGCCATCAACAAATGAACGAAAAAATTGAGGATGGACATCGACGAACCAATCCTCGGTATATAGTCGCTAGGTCATAGGGATCAGGTCATTCGCTTAGTAAGCCTAATGTCGAATGACAACCCCCTGAGAGGATCCGTCACTCAAGGCATATGAGTCATTAGACGCTGGTCGATTTAGGGGATATGGCGAGGCCCACAGGTCTTTCCCCCCTCAGACGGATATCTCGATCCGATTCCAAGAGGCAACACATATGAGTGCGGACTTCCCATATCTAGGATGCTCTCCAAGAAACACTTTCCTACTAGAACTTTTAATGGAGTCAGACTCCTACCTACAATGGGAAACTACCATAGTGGGACTCTTCATCAAATACCCGCCATCATAGATTATAAGAACCCAGGTAAATCCTAGTCTAAAGGATGGATTATTTTCTACTCTTGAGAGAATTATCTGTTTGCACAGAAGTCTAACTTAGGCATCGGAGAGTCCCCCGCATGGACCAAACTAATGCTCATTCTCGTGTCTTTTCATCTCTGCAGGCACTGAAGGAGACCTAAGACCATTTCTAGTGACAATAGTAATCAACTCCAATCAACTTCCTAAATAAAGTTTAATTTTATCAAACAATGATTGCCCACAACCTAGCCTTGAGTTCTCATTGACAAATGTATTATTTAACGTTGTTCTCATGTGTTGTTAGTCAATCAAAAGCATAAATTGATGTTTCTAGCCTACAATACAATACCCTAAGCCCTCTTTGGTATCATTTTTCGTTTTGATCTTTACCTATATAACAAATATCATTAATGAAAATTATTTTTTATCAAAACATAAAAATAATTTGGTAAGTACTTGACAAAAATAGTTTTTTTTTTTGTTGTGAGAAACAGTTTATTATCTCTATGTGCAAAATGGTTTATTAAAGAAATGGGTGAAGAGATTCCCTTCACCCATCTTCTTTATATCTCTCTTTCCCCACTTTGGACTGAAGAAGAGGGGGCAAGGGACTTGAATTTTTAATTACAAAGCAAATGAGTATTTTACCGCTCCATATTGGGACTTTAAACACGTGCTCATTAAGTTCAGCGCAAAAATAATTGAAAATCAATTTTGGCCAAAACACATAAATGACTCTTAATCTCTTTTTGGTTTTCGTTTTTTATCATTTTTTTTTAAATAGAAACAAGCTCCATAAATGATACCAAATGCAGCCTAAGACCTTTGATATTCAGCACCCCAACTCCTTTTGGGGCGGATCAAAAGAGACATTGTCTCAGAATGGAAAAGGAAGAAGCATGTAGCACCCACTCATCTTCTGTCTCTAAAATAAATCTTAAACCCACATTGGAGCCTAGGTCACATGACCTCAACTTGATTGTATCCATTCACACACACACACACACACAGATCAATATACCACTCGATGGTTGAACGGAGAAGGAGAAGAAGAACAAGGCCACTACAAATGCCCTCCCGCTGCTGTAAATGCCCTCTTGCCACTATAAATGCACTCCCGTGCTGCAATTGCCCATGATGGGAAGAGAAACGGAGAAGAGGAAGGAGCAACAACAGGATTGGGGTTTTCTCCTTCGATGCTTGCCCTTGATCGTTGACCGCCGAGTAAAGAGAGAGAAGAATCGAAGAGCGAGGGTTGCACATTCAGGGATTTCGGGTTTTCTCCTTCGAAGGGATTAGGGGCTGAGAAAGGTTGGGATTTGGGGTTAATGGGGTTTTTTTTTTTTTTTTTTAAAGAAACCTAAACGTTAATATTCAGGTATAATTCTCCAACTCTTATACGCGAATAATTCTATATGGCTAAATACGGTTTTTTGATTAAGAAGTTGAAATACATATATAATACGCATATTTACAAAGTATGCTCGGGACGGACCTCTCTCACTCTCCCAAGTTCTCAACCCTCTTCTACCCAAAAAGAAAAGAAAAAGAAAAAAGCGTTCTCAACTCTCGAGTCTCAGACTCTCAGTAAGACGTCACGTCTCAAAGCGACGGACGGCATTAGCAAGAGACGGAGTGATAACTGATCAGATTTGAAGGCCTTAAAATTCTCTTTCAGGCTTCTCCTATTCTCCCTGCTGTAGAGATGCTCGAAAGCCCTACCGATTCATCCGCACCCCCTACTACCGTAAAGCGATACGCCCCTCCTAATCAAAGGCATTCTTTCTCTCTCTCTCTCTCTCTCTCTCACACACACACACACACACACACACATGGTTTGATTTTATTTACTTTTATGCTCGTCGCAATTTGTTGAAAATTCGAGGCAAATGACGGGTGATAGATCTGTCGGAAATGATTTTTGTTTTTTTTTTTTTTTTAATATTCTGCTGATGTTCTTTAATGCTTGCAGGAACCGTGTTCATAACAGGCGTAAATCTGGAGGTACGAATATCTGATAATTTGAATCTTCTTTTCAAAATGACACATCGTTCCCTAGTTTGGATTCAGCTGAGGCTAATTCCATTACGGTCGATATTAAGAAAACAGGGTTTCAATAGCTTGCTTTCCTGTTCAATTTGAATTTTTGTTCCCTTAATACATAGAAAAAGCAAGAAAAAGAAAAAAGAGGCGTTGTGTTGTTACCTGTCAATGATCATGTTACGACCTTGACATAGTTAAGGAAGGACCCAGCCCTAGTGCGTAAAATGGATCATGTTACTGAGAAATAGTTAAAACAGTTTGATGCATATCTAACATTCCAGGGCTTTTGGAATATTGATTGGGCTTGTAAAAACTGCAATAAGAGCCAACAGATTGATTCACTTTTTATTCTCAGAAGTGGTGATGCGGAGAATTCATCTTCTTCGTCAACTCCTTGTTGGATTAGGATTACAATTTCCCAATCCTAGTGGAGCTAGGAATTCATTCTTAGTTCCTGATGCAACTAGGAGTCCTAAACCTAGTACGGTCAAGATTATCCTACTTCTCTACATCACCAGGTAATGTATAGCTGAGTTGGACAAGTCAAACCAGCTCACAACTGCAGGATTTTTAAACCAAAGAACAACCATAAACTAGCCCAAAACATGCACAGGAAATCAGACTATAAAGGACTGCAGACAAAACTACAACAAGCTATCAACCTCAATCAACTAGGCTTTCGTAGGTTAAATCAGTAGGTGACCAAATAGGGACTAACCAGGACTGGAATAAGCTTCACATAACCCATCAGACATGTAATAAATCACAGGAGATTGGTGGAGTCAGAAAAGGTCAAATAACTCCTATCGATTTCAGATGCAGGCTGTAAGAAATCACTAGAAGATAAAAACTGGGAGATTTTTAATTTCTCTCAAACCCTTGGACAGAACAGACTCCCCTTTGGGTCGAGTTTTCCCCCAGGTAGGACCTACCTTCGATCCATAACTCGGCCCAAACTGAGGGCTGGTTTAGCCTGGGCAGATTATGAAAACTCTCACAAAACCTTCTAATTTTCTGGACAGAATTGGAATTTGAGTACCTGATTGGATAATTAGCAATTGAGTACTTGATAAAGCCTTGAAGTGAAGAAGAACACTTGAAGAAGAGGATCCTACTGGGCTTCCCACTGCAAGGAGTCGTCAGATCAAACCAACCCTTCACTATGATCAGACACACAACAGTTTCTCACAGAGAAGCAGCAGTAGCAACATAATTTTTTTCATAAAATCGTGGGAGGCTTATGGAGCCCACCTAGCTTTATTTATATAACAAAATAGAATGTCTACTAGTTACTAAAACTGCTAACAATTTAGAAACTCGCTGAAATAGAAGCTATATCCCATCAGTCAAAATCGTGGCCCTTAAGTTGGCCCTTAATTGCACCCTACTTGGCTTGGCCAACTCCTTTCTTTCTTCTTCTTTCATAAGTCCTCATAGCTGCATCAACTCTCCTTGGCTTGAAAGCTCGTCTCCGATGAATGGGTGATGAACATGTAGCACGCTCATACAAGTCTAGATCAAGTCGTTTGAAATCATTAGCATGAATCCATGTACTGTTACTACGGGGACGACCCGTCCATTTGACAAGGAATGTGTGATAACCGGTACGATGGTGGACAGTCTTGTAATTATCATTCAAGACTTCTTAAATGACATCATTGGTGGGTTGCTTAAGTTGGGGTAGCAGCAACATGTGCTCCGTATCTCCGTCGTCCGAATGATGCCCCACATAAAGATGAAAATCAGTCACATGAACACATTACTTATGGTCATATCATTAGAAAACTTGAGCACATAAGCATTAAGCCCTATTTGCTTCAGCACCTTTTAGGGACCCATCTTCCTTGGGTGGAGTTTAATATTGACACCCGTTTGGAACCGTTCAGGATTGACATGTGTCATCACCATGTCTCCCAGTTTGAACTCCATATAACGCCAATGACGATTAGCTGAAGCCTTATACACCTCATTATTCAAGGCAATACGTTGCCAGACGTTGGCATGCACTTTAGTAATATGACGTAAGAACTCATCGGCCTCAAGGATAACTCGAGCTTGGGGTGGGAGTGACATAAGATCAATAGGCCGCTTAGGCTAAACTCCAAGCAAGATCTCAAAAGGAGTATGACTTGTCTGGTTCACTGAACTTTTGTAAGCAAACTAAGCAATGTCGGGGATGGAAGGCCATGTCTTCTCATAATCTCGAACCAAATATCTCAACAGATTTTCCAAGCTTCTATTTACTACCTCCGTTTGTCCGTCAGTCTATGAGTGAAATGCGGTTGAAACATTAGCTTTGTGTTTGTTTTCAGTCGCAATGCTTTTCAAAATTAGCTCATAAATTTGACGTCACGATAAAAAACAATACTAGTAGGCAACCCATGTAGTCGCACTACTTTGAAGAAGAGCTTTGCAACTTGATATGTATTAAAAGTCTTGCAACATGATATAAAGTGGGCCATATTAGAGAAGCGATCCACAACCACGATAATGGAATCATACCCCTCTCTTGTAGGGGGAGTCCAAGCACGAAATCTATGCTAACATCGAGCCATAATGTATGAGGAACAAGTAGTGGAGAGTATAAACCTGTATTTTGTTTTCCCCCTTTCACTAACTGACATACACGACACCTCTTGAGCACATGATTGACATCCTTCTCAATGCGTGGCCAGTAGTATCAATTCGTCACCTGTGCAAGAGTTTTGTCCTTCCCAAACCTCCTCCATGTAACTCCCTTATAATGTGGTGACGTAGGGAAGAATTTGTAATGCATAGCTGTGTGCCAAAGAACAAATACTCATAATGAATCGAGTACTTTAGGTGCTGCCCACCATGCTGTAACTCCGTAAAAACAGTATTGAAATCAAGATCAGATATATACTCTCTTCGAATATGATATATGCTAATAACATGTGCTGAAAATGTGTTCAAAGTGAGCACTTTGAGGCTAAGTGCATCAGCCACTGTGTTCTTTTTCCCGGCCTTGTACTTCATGACGAAAATGAACTCTTGCAAGTAAGCTACCACTTGGCGTGCCGGTGGCTAATCGACTTTTGGGAATAAAGGTGCTTTAATGCCTTATGATCAGTATATAAAATGGACTCCTTACCGATGAGGTAATGTCTCTAGTGTTGTAACACTTGGACGACTGCATATAGTTCAAGATCATAAGTCGAATAGCGTTTCTTGGCTTCATTAAGTTTCTCGGTGTAGAAAGCGATAGGGTGCGCTCTTTGCATCAACACTCCTCTTAGACTAACATGTGAAGCATTTATAGCTACTTCAAACACTCGGTCAAAGTCTGGCAGGCGTAGAATCGGTGCCTCTATCATCTTCTTTTTTATAAGAATGAAGGCCTTAGTTACTGCAGATGTCCATTCAAACTTCCTTTTACTTGCCTTTATGCATTCGGTAATGGGTGCCATAACTGCACTGAAGTTCTAAATAAATCTCCTATAGAAGGAAGCCAAACCATAGAAGCTATGGACTTCTGTCAGTGCTTTGGTACATGCCAATCAGTGATGCTCTTGATCTTCTCCAGATCAGCTCAAACACCTTTAAATGAGATAATAAATCCTACAACCTTGGGCAGCATGAAAGAACATTTCTTGAGATTTATGTAAAGCTTCTCTCTGCGAAGTACTCTCAAGACTTGTTTCAAATGGTCAATGTGCTCTTCTTGGTTTTTACTGTAAATCAAAATATCGTCAAAGTAAACAACAAAAAAATGACCAATTAAAGGACGAAGTACCTACGTCATAACACGCATGAAGGTGCTAGGTGCATTCGTTAGACCGAAAGGCATGGCTTTCCACTCGTACAAGCCATACTTGGTCTTGAAGGCAGTCTTCCATTCGTCTCTAGAACGGATACGAATTTGATGGTAGTCGCTCCTAAGATCCAACTTGGAGAAGACTTTATATCTAGACAACATATCCAAAATATCATAAAGTTATAGAATGAGAAATCTATACTTGATTGTTATCTTGTTGATAGCCCGACTTTCTACACATATACGCCAAGAACCATCATTCTTTGGCGTAAATAAAGCTGGTACCGCGTAAGGACTTAAACTCTCCTCAATGAATCCCTTTTGTAATAGCTCATCCAATTGTAGTTTCAGCTCGGCGTGCTCAGTAGGACTAAGTCTGTAGGCAGGAAGGTTTGATAAAACCGAACTGGGTACCAAGTCAATAGCGTGTTGTATATCACGCATGGAAGGTAGCTCACCTGAAAGCTCATTAGGTACCAAATTAGAAAAATCAGATAAAAGCTCTTTGATAGGCTTACTATAGGTTACCTCGGATGGGGAGTAACAAGAGCCATAACCATTCATGTTTCCTGACTTGTGTGTATAAACTGCTTGTGGGAATAGCTAGCAATTCCTTCATAGGCATAGAAACTACTTTCTTCTTAGTCTCAATGCTTTTTTGATTTGCCCTCAGAGCCCTTCATCGTCGTATTTCAACGGACACATTTACCGGTTGGAAAACTGTTAAATTTGTCTTGAATTCTTGATCCGTTTTGAAGAATTACCCACTCCGTCATATTTTTGTGGTGACTCGAATGGGAATTTTGGAGCCAACCGCGACCTTATGGATCGACCCATGACTTGGAGTATATAATGTACTATCGTCTTGTTGGGCAAGTTATTGTAATTTGGGGGGTTTTTCAAGCTAGGGTTTTAGACCGAGTTTTCTCGTCACTGTTTGGGTGTAATCTCTCTTCTATATTGTGAAACATCTTCTCCCAAGGACGTAGCAGACCACATTGGTGTGTGAACCTCGTTAAATCTCTGTATTGTGCGGATTTGTGTTTATTTTCGTATTTGTTGGTTTTTGCTATAACAAAAACTGTAGGAACACCCTTCCATTCAAATGAGCACAGATTCTCCTTGCCTCCAACTATAGTATTATTGTCGTACATCCACGGTCAGCCAAACAATACATCTGTGAGCGTAATTGGAATTACATCACACCAGACGTTTTCTTCATACCGATAAAGCTTTTGTTTACCTCTGAGGTATTTCTGTTCAGTAAGGATACCTTATAAGGTTGAGAATGTGGCTCAGGCGTCAAGTTGGCTTTCTTCACAAACGCCTCTGACGTGACATTGACACAACTACCACTATCAACTATCACTTGGCAAGTACAGTCCCTGGATTTCATACAGCCGTAAAAGATGCAATTACGTTGCTAGTCCTCTCCTTTGGTTTTAGGCACCAAAATGTGAGTAACAATGTGAATACAATAAGTGTCATCATCATTAGCATCATCCGGGTCGTAGTCATCCCCACAATCATCATCTTCATCTGAGGGATATGGAAAGAGAGTTGGATCATCATCCCTATTAGGTTCTTCAATTTCAGCAGTGGTATTAACCCATTGACAATGTGGACAAGCCTTAACAAAGTGTCCAATCTCTAAGCAATGGAAACATTGAACCTTGTTGTTGCCTATCATAGGTGCATTCTCTTTGTAATCAACTCGTGGAGGAACTGTGGCTCGAGGGGGTGTTGAAGTGTTAGGTTTAGTGGTTGGAAAATTTTTCTTGACTTCTCCAGTTTGATAACCAAACCTACTACATGCCGGTGCTATGAGTTCCTCTGCACGAAGAGCCTTGTCAAAGCAATCTCTCACTATACACACATTAGCAACACCAATTCCCCTATTAATTTCAACCCGCAATCCTAGTCGAAACCGAGAAAGTAATTGCTTTTCATTCTCCCTAATGTCGGTACGAGAATAAAGTGCATTAAATTTGTTCATGTACTCTGCAAAAAAAAAAAAAAAAAAAAGAGTAATCCAGTGCATGAGGCTCTAGCTACTGCAAGGTCTGGGAGGGGCAAGTGTACGCAACCTTACCCCCTATTTAGTGGAAGAGGCTGTTTCCAAGTTTTGAACTTGTGACCAACATGTTACTAGTGCAACTTAACCATTGTGCCACAGGCTCACGAAGAGAGTTTAGCGAGCGTCGTGGCAAGTATTTGTCAGCCAATTCTTGCTTCATTTCTTCCCATGTAGTAGGTTCTCTACCACGTTCTTCAAGTTCTTGCTCATGGGTTCTTCACCAATCACGAGCAGCCTTAATTAGCTTCGTACGAGCTAATTTGATCTTCCGTTCCTCAGATTGGTCATAATAATCAAAATAGTCATCCAATGCTGCCATCCAGTCATAAAACACTTGGGGGTCATGTCGACCATCATACTCTTTGAGGTCAAGCTTGACCTTTTGTGAATCTCCCAAGTGCCTATGGTATGTGGGACGTTCATTGTCAAAATAACTCCTCATATGGTCTTCAAAATTTGGTGGTACTACAGAGATCCTTTGTGGCCCTCTTAGGTTAGGGTTAGGTCTCTTGAAAGCAAATTGGGCAGCAGGATGCATAGGAGCATCATGCGATGGCACATGAGTATCATGAGTAGGCTGTTGAGTTTCCACAGCCGCAACCTTTCGTCTAAAGCCTTATGTCCTGCTGTCAACTTCTGTAACATCTCCATCATGGAAGCCATCATCTTAGCAGTACGGTTGTTCTCTGCCATGCTCAGATACCACTTATGTAAAGCTGAGTTGGACAAGTCAAACCAGCTCACAACTGCAAGATTTTTAAACCAAAGAACAACCATAAAAACCAACCCGAAGCATGCACAGGAAATCAGACTATAAAGGACTGCGACAAAACTACAGCAAGCTATCGACCTCAATCGACTAGGGCTTCTTAGGTCATATCAGTAGGTGACCAAATAGGGACTATTCAGGACTGGAATAAACTTAACATAACCCATAGAGACGTGTAATAATCACAGGAGATTGCTGGAGTCAGAAAAGGTCAAAGAACTTTATCGATTTCAGATACAGGCTGCAGAAATCACTAGAAGACAATAACTGGGAGATTTTTAGTATCTCTCAAACCCCTGGACAGAACAGACTCCCCTTTGGGTTGAGTTTCCCTCAGGTAGGACCTACCTTTGATCCAAAACTCAGCTCACTGATGGCTGGTTTGGCCTGGGCAGATTCTGAAAAACTCTCACAGAACCTTTTAATTTTCTGGACAGAATTGGAATTTGAGTACCTGATTGGATGATCAGCAACTGAGTACTTGATAAAGCCTTGAAGTGAAGAACACTTGAAGAAGAGGATCCTTCTGGGCTTCCCACTGCAAGGAGTCATCAGATCAAACACCAACCCTTCACTGTGTGATCAGACACACCCGCAGTTTCTCACAGAGAGGCAGCAGCAGCAGCATAGGTTTTTCCATAAAATCGTGGGATGCTTGTGGAGCCCTCGTAACTTTATTTGTAACATTGATGGGAGAGATTATAAAGTAGAAACTCTAGCAGTTCATAAAACTGGAATTATAAACTAACAAAATAGGAAGTCTAGTAGTTACTAAAACTGAAATTAGAAACTATCTAACTTAGAAACTAACTGAAATAGAAGCTATATCCCATCAAATCAAAATCGTGGCCCTTAAGTTGGCCTTTAATTGCAGCCTACTTGCCCTGGATTTCTTCTTCTTTCATAAGTCCTCATAGCTGCATCATTCCAATCTCTAATGGTTTTCAGTTGGTTACTTTGATATTGAGCAGACCGATTGGAAAGAACAAGCATCTCTTATTCGAATGATGAAGAAAAGAATCAAACATCTTCAAGAAATACCAGCAACCATTTGAACGAGAATGCTCCTCCAAGGTTGATTGCATTAAATCGATGTTGCAGCAGTGAGGCTGTTCAGCTTCTGAATGACCGTATGCATGTGCCTACTTTTCTATTAATTCATTTTACTTTGTTTATGCTTCCTTTTTCTGAGTTTGCTATTGTGTTTAGCTGGAGTTACTTGGGTGTACCCTTGCATTACCTTATGAAGCATCACTCCTTTTGAGGATGGTATCCGTTATTGCCTTTCTTTACATTATCATAACATCTCCCTTGATAAGTAAACAGTCCTTAAGATGCTCAGGAAAACATGGGGGGTGGGGATTAGAGGGTCTGTGAAGGATAGAAAAACACCCTGACAAAATGAAAAGAAGAGGGGGGGGAGGGAGAATAAAATGAAGAAACAAAAGATGAACCCACATAACAAGATATTACCGCCTTACACAAAAAGACCCATGCCCAGTTTTCTTCTCCCATAAAAATAAAAGGGCATACCCGGTGCACGAGGCTCTCGCATGTGCGAGGTCTCGGGGGGGGGGCGAACTATGCAGCCTTACCACAAGAATGTCGAGAGGCTGTTTTGGCCACTTGCCACTAGGTTGCAACATTTTTACCTTACCGTTGGACCAAGCATGCCCCTCGTTCTCTTCTCCCATGGGAAGTTAATGCCCTAACAACACCTTCACTAATCGAACCTTAGACAAAACTCCTTGAGATCTATTAAAATAGAAAAAGTAGAAAAAGAAGATATCATCCATGAATCTCCAGAATAATTTATGACCTCAGGTACATATAGGAAAACCCTTTTTTCTTCTCTTGTTGGCAGGCTCAAATTCTTCTTCCTCTCTAAGCACCATTATCTCGCATGCTGCTACAATACAAGCCCTTTGTTCTTCTCTTTGAATAGTTAAGCCCTTTCTTCTCCTTCTTTCTTAGTATTTCTTTTTCACCTTGCCTATTCAGAGAGAAAAAAAGAGGAAACAGGTACTTATGTGGTCATTGTAGGACCCCATTTTGACATATTATCTATTATTATTTTTCCACATGGTCTAGATGATTTTGCATTTTGAGTGTTTGATAAATGGGAACCTTTGCTAGGGTGTTCTCCGTAAGTGACACGCCTTGTCAAAGCCTAGATGGGGTGATAATTTAGATAAGGGCAAGCGAGAGGAAATTTTGCAACCCAACAATATAGGATTAGGCTAACTTCCAGGAACATTGGATCCTTAACGGGTAAGAGCCTGGAGTTGATAGATGTTATGAAGAGACAAAGTGTTAATATCGCATGTAATATCCAAGAGACCAATTGGAAGGGTAACAAAGCTAAGATGTTGGATGACGTCAAACTCTGGTATTCGGGAGACCAAAGTAATAGAAATGGATTGGGTATAATAATGGAAAAAGATCTAAATAATGATTTAGTGGAGATCAAAAGGCTGGGGGATAGGATTATATCTATTAAATTGGTGTTGGAGAAAGAGATGCCAATATTGTCTGTGCCTATGAACCCTAAATAGGACTGGATGAAGTTGCAAGCGCCAATTTTAGGAACACATGGATGATTTAGTGCAAGGTTTTGGCCAGGAGGAAACAATTATTATTGGAAGTGACGTGAACAAACATGTTGGGAGAGATCGTAGAGGGTATGAAGGTGTCTGTGGAGGATATAGGGTTGGGGTGAGGAACGAGGATGGGACCTGAATCTTGGTCTTTGCGGTAGGTAGCTTATGATCTATCCATTGTGAACACTTTCTTTGAAAAAAAAGAGGAGCATGTAGTTGCTTACAAAAGTGAAAACCACACAAGCCAAATAGATTTCTTCTTAATTAGAGGGGTAGACATAAGGCTGTGTAAGGATTGTAAGGTTATCCCTATGAAGAGTCTAACCACTCAACATAGACTGGTGGTCCTGGATATGCGCCTCACTGCACATAAGCTTAGGAGGAGGGAACCTATGTACCCTAAGATAAGGTGATGGAAATTAAAGGGGAGTCCCTGAAAGCATTTTTTGATAATGTGGTCAAACAAGGAAAGTAGGACTTTGAGGGAGACACTAATGTGATGTGGAATGAGATGATGACTTGTATTAAGATGGTTGCCAAAGGAGTTCTAAGGGTAGCGGAGGGTTTCGCCATGCCCTAGGGAGACTTGTTGGTGAGAGGATGAGGTCCAAGCAACCATTAAACCAAGAAAGCTAGTTTTAAGACTTGGCTAAGGACTAATGAAATGAAAGATAGAAAGGTATATCGATGCTAGAAACGGGGCTAAGAAAATTATGGGGAAAGTTAGGGGGAGAAATATAAAGACCTCTATATTAACCTAAACACAAAAGAAGGGGAAAAAACTATCTATAATATAGCTTAAAGGAGAGAAAGGAAAAGTAGAGATTTCGACCCAAGTGGGATGTATCAAAGGTGATGATGGAAGAGTGTTGGTAAGGGATGAGGACATTTTGAAGATATGAGATGAGTATATTTGTGGCCTACTAAATGGAGTTAGTTTAAGTAGGAATGACCCAAAAGATTGCTCTAACCATCAAGACACCGCTTGTCATAGATATATACGAAAGGTGGGTGTGGCAGAAGTTAAAGAAGCCTTAAGAAAGATCAAAGTAGGCCAGGCACTAGGTTTAAATGAGGTCCTAATAGAAGTGTGGAAGACACTAGGAGTATGTGGAGTATACTGGTTAACCAATCTGTTTAACAAGATTATGAACACAAGGAAAATGCCAGATGAATGGAAGAGAAGCATTGTTGTATTGATTTACAAAAATAAAGGTGATATTCAGAGTTGCAATAATTATAGTTGTAATAATGGGTTGTAGGGATGTTAGAATTTAGATAGGTCTTTTAGTGCTTCTTTAGGGGTTTATTGGTTCTTATAATATTCTAGAATATTCTGTCTATTATTATTAATAAAGAGGGATAGTGTCAAGTTAGACACAAGTCATTATTTTTCTCAATATAGTATCAGAGTGGAGATCTAAACCATAAACCTAACCCTAACCCTAACCTTAGCTTTCTCTTTCTCGCCTCTCTTGGAACCAGCGCCTTCATCTCCACCGCCTCTCTCTCTCTCTCTCTCTCTCTCTCTCTCTCTCCCTCTCTCGAGTGGTGCTTCTCTAAACTACCGAGAGCCTCTTTATCACATCTCTTCTCCTTGTCTAGGCTCTTTGATCTCCTTTTTCTTATGATTGAGAGACCCAACTCCTTTTCTCACCTGAATCGTTGACTTTTATATATCAGGGTTTTGTTTTCCCTGCTTTTCGCATTGATTTATGTTGATGATGCCTTCCTCTGGTTCCCAATCCAGAGAAAAAAGGTTTTTAAACCCTTATCGATTTTTGGATTTTCAGGGTTTTCTCCCTGCTTTTTGGTGATTTTGCTTTCTGTAGTGGATGTATTAGTTTGTTTCAACCATCTTTGCTATTGCGAAGTCGTCCTAGGCTACTTTTGCGTCATGCACAGAGGAACAAACGCAAGAAAGTGATCACCAGGCTGATCTGGCGGAGGCCTCTCCGATGCCTAAGTTAGATCTCTCTGCATATAGATAATCCAGTAAGAATGGAAAAGTTTCGATCCCTCGGGAAGGGGGTTTTACCTGGGTATTTATAGCTGAAGATGGCGATCATCAAGAGAGTCCCAATCCGGTAGCTTCCTAGTACTGGCAAGAGTCCATGCATGGTAAAGTAGGAAAGTGAATATAGCGGATGTCCTGATTATGGGAACTCCACGTACTGACCATATCCTGGGGGATATGGCGAGATATCCTACCTCTAGAGATGATTCGATATTTCGTCGAGTCCTTGGCAGACTTGGATGAGTCCGTTCCTTGCTTGTAGATCATGTGTCAGACTCGGATGATCAACTATAGCACATTGTGATGAGGAAACCCGTAGGAATAACATGCTGAGTGACTTGGGTCAAGTGGTCTGGCTGCTGAGCTACTTTATTCCGAGCGACCCGTTGTATGTTTTGCTCGTTGCATGGTTGAAGGCAAGGCCTGGGATCTGTCATGAGGCCATGGTTTTGGTACTGTCTCGGGCTATTAGTCGTTCGGTAAATGATTCAGTGTTGTCAATCTGTTGGCTATATATGTCCTAGGTTGGGGGCCATCATAAGAAAATGTAGTTCAGCTGTGACTGAACCGCTTATCTAGGCTTGGATCAAGGTTATCTAAGCTCTCACAATATATCGCTCGACTTTAGGGGCACACTTCTCGGTGGTAGCTTATTTATCCATAACAGAATGCTCCCTACTCCTATTGATCCACTTTTGGTCAGCCATAGTATTTTGACCCTACTTCAGTACTGTCCTTTTGATCCCTTTGGAATCCGTCTTTTGGGTTGGTTGAAGGGTGTGATCTTTTTCCGTACGACATTGGCTGTAGGAAAGATAATCGTTATGGAAACTCGACCTTTGGTTTTTGAATCTCGATTCTCTTTAGCCATTAATGTGCCGCGGGGGTTTTCTGGGACATTTGCTGAGGTGGCAACAACTTTTTATGATTGAAAAGATGCCTTTTTGACGGACTGATGAATGGGGAATCATGTCTGTGCTCGAATCGTCAACCTGGCGCTAGGGCTTTGAATCGGCTCTCTCGGTCGGTTCGCATCCTTTCCCATGAGGGACGTCGTATCAATGGTTCACCATTTAATGCCCCCATCCGCACTTGGGGGGAAAAGCATCATTTTAAGCCCCTTCACTGTTCATCTTCTCCATCTATTACTTCTTCCTTGCGCTCAGAGTTCGCTGCTTCATTTGTGTCTTCTTTTTCTGCCGTTGGTGACGTGGGTGTGCTCGCTTTCTCTTTCGGGACAGCCACCGTTGCTGTCGCGCTCCTCCCTTTGCTGAACTTGTTCGCTTACTAGTAAGCTTCCCTTCTCTGCTTTTTTATTTCATTTTTCTTCAGCTTCAACTTCCTTTCGACCATTAATGGCTTCCAATCGAAACTGGGAAGTGATTTGCTGCTAATAGGGTAACATTTGTGCCCTCCACCCCTGCTTCGTCGGCTATCAACCAAAGGGGTGCCTCTGCCCCCGCTGTTGCGTCTGTTGTGATCACGGTGTCTTCATCAGGGACGGGCCCTAGTTTGGTCATCCCTGGCATCTAGCCTTCATTCCCATTGGCATCGGGTACGAGGCCCTAAATTACCATAGCCGTCTGGTGGAGAATGATTTGGTTACCATTAGGTCTCGGTTCCACATGCATGACTTGGTCACCCTTCGGGCGCCTACCCTCAACGAATTTTCTTGTATGCCGACGTCTATTTGTATGAAGAGTTTTTTAGAAGGGGGCTCCGGTTCCCCATACACCCCCTCATGACCGAGGTGTTCAATCATTTTGGCATCAGTCCTTCTTAGCTTCTCTTGAATGGTTGGCGGAGCTTGTTTGAATTCTGCATATGGTCCAAGGGATGGACAGAGTGACATCTTTTTCCCTCTTTCTGGCCTGTTTTCACTTGGTATGTGCTGAGCCAGCGTGTGAAGGTTAAGGTGGTGGAGGGGAACCCTTCCATAAAGGGATGGAAGAATTGGTTCTTCGCTTCGGGATTTGATGGTTTGCCGCTTGGCAACCACTGGTCCGAACCAGACATCACTGCGGCGAACGTTCGCCCCACCTTGGTAGACCTGCATGAATAGACCCTTAAGTAGCTGTAAAATCCGGGCCGCGTCATCGACACCGCCGAGTTGGTTGATGAGGATTTTCTCTCTCGGCATGGGTTGACTGCAGGTGATTAGCTTTCTTAGAGTAGTGTCCTTTTTCAGCCTTTTGCTTTTCTTTTAGTACTAACTCAAATTGTGTATTACAGTGTCGCTTAGTCGTTAATACATCCAAGCGGCCTTCGCTTCCTATGAGGCCCAGAATCAAAGCCGGGCTGTGTTACAGAGGGATAGGGACCGAGGCTATCAGTCGCCCTCTGGAGAGGCGATGAAAAAGTGAGAAGGGTGGCATCTGCTATTGATCTGGCAATTCCTTAGGACATGGGGGTGCCACCAATTGCTGATCCGCTTGTACTCCAAGACATGGGGGTGGTGAGAGAAGAGGTTGCGGTTCGTCCTGTAGCTGGTGCAACTCTGTCGACCGCTCTGATTGACACATCAGGTATTTGTTCTTGAGTACTAAAAACCCTTTACTTGTGCAGGTCGTGTCGTATGCTTTAGAGGCATACGATCGAGTTGATAGATTGACTGGGCAAGTTGAGTTGCGAGCCCCTGCCATGGCTAAGGATGAGGAGATTGCCTCCCTCTCTGATCAACTAAGGGAGATTCGACAGCCCGGAACTCCCTCCTGGATGCTTTGGAACTCACGTCAATCCTCGAGGCTCAAGTTGCTTAAGCTCTTGAGGCTTGTGAAGCTGGTAAGTTCTGTTGGGAAGGGGAGAAGAAAGAGCTGCTGGAGAAACTAGGCTAACTTGAGTTCCGTCCGGACCTAACTAGAAGAGAAGATTTTCTTGCAAAATGAGTGGGCAATCAGAGAGGGAGCCGAGCAGCAGGTGGCTTAGCTGGAGGTGGAGCTTAAGTCCTCCAGGGAGATGATTCCCACCGTTCAAGCCCACGCGGTGGAGGATTATAAGGCTTCGAAAGAGTTTGAAGACTACGTCACATCCTTCAACATTGATGCTTACATCTACGGGGCTCATGATTGCCGAGACTTTGTTCTTGCAAAGCAACCAGCGTTCAACTTTGTGCCCTTTATGCCTGTAAATTCTAGGACCAAGAAGGAGATTGCAGAGGAAGAAGCGGCTTTGGGGATGGACAATCACCTTGTAGAGCTATCGAGCTGGGAGGATGGGTCGGAGATGAACAAGAATTGAACGCCCTCTTTATATATATATATATGTTGGACTTTTGTATGGTGGTTGCACAACCTTTTTAATGAACAAAACTCCATCCCTTTGGTGGGACGAAATTGTTTTTTTTTTTTTTTTCCTTTTTTTGTGCCAATTGGTAAGGATCGGGCTTTTTCTTGCCAACCAAGGGTGGCCAGCCCCGGGTTGGACTTTAGGTTTGCCGAATAGTACAGCTCGAGCTTGTCTGCCAACTCGGGGTCAGTGTTTAGATTTTTGGCGACCAGTATAAGTCGGGCTTGCTCTTTGGGGGTAGGTCTTTCGAGTTTGCCGATCAACGCAGACCGGGATTGTTTGCCAACCCAGGGGTTGGTCTTTCGAGTTGTCGATTAGTGCAAACCAGACTTGTTAGCCAACTCGGGGGTTGGTCCTTCAATTGACACAGATTTGAGCTGCAGAACTTGTTTGTGTCGAAATAAGAAAAGATTCAAAATCATCAATTAGAATGAAACTGCTGTTGTCAAAAGCAAGGTAAAAACAAAGCAAAGCTAAAGTTGAAACAGCTAACAAATCAAAATAACTTAGGACCCGTTTGGCCGACCCATGGTGGGTTTACTGATAATACTTCTTTAGATTCTCCGAATTCTATGCCCTTGGGATGGGTTTGCCACCCTCCGGAGTATACAAGTAGTATGTCCCTGGGCGTACGACTTTGGAGACTATGTGAGGTCCTTCCCGGTTTGGGCTTAGCTTGCTTGTGTGGCGTGGGTTGGACGCCTTAGTTCTTCGGAGGACTAGGTTGCCTGGCTGGAAGATTCTTCTTTACCTTTGAATTGTAAAGTCGCTCGGTACTCCTTTTGTAGACCTCATTCTTCATAGCGGCCTTCTCATAGTTATTAAGGCGGTAAGGCGACGGAGGCATTTGAGGGTCTTTCAAAACACCTTAGCGATAAGGCGGGCATAAAGCGTCGCCTTATTAACTAAAGCGTTCCTGTGTAATTTTTTTATAAAACCATTCTATTTGACTCAAATCCTAGTTAAATCCTATTACTCATATTTTAAATAAATATTAAGGGTTCATACTTCATACCAATACAAGATATTCATCAAGAAAACAAATCAATAAAGTGAATAAACTTATGAAGTATGCAAGATATTCATCAAGAAAACAAATCAATAAAGTGAATAAACTAAGTTCATCATTCATCAATCATCAATCATCAGAACATATTAACATATAATATAAATACAAAGGGGGGGTTTATACATTATACATACATATAACCTTTTTAAAAAAGAAGAGATAGGTACAGAGCTCACCGTAGTCTTCAACAGAGTGAAGAACAGAAGAAAAAAAATCAGGTACCTTGTACGAAGAACAGAAGAAGAATGAAGAAGAAAGAAAGAAAAAAAAAAAAAAGACAGGCACAGAGTTAAGTTAACCGGAGGTTGAAGAAGAGTGAACTGAAATACAAAAGAAAGAAAAAAAGGTACCGTATGATAAACAGAAGAAAGAAGGGAGAAGAAAGAAGAGAAAAAAAAGGGTACAGAGCTCATCGTACTATTGTAGGTTGAAGAGAAGAGCGAAGAACAAAATAAAAAAGAAAAGAAAAAAAAAGGGTACCGTATGACGAAGTGAAGAATAGATGAAGAAGAACAAAAAAAGAGGTACTATATCAGAAGAAAAAAAAAAACACACCGACCACCGTAGCATGAACAAGAAATAACTAATAAGATGAGAAAAAGAAAAAAAAACCAAAAACATACCTGTAGAGAGGGTTCCTGGGGGCTACGATTGTTCGCCGGAGTAACCTCACTGCTGCCGGAGAAGAAAGAAAGAAGCCGGAGCTAGATCGAAGGAGTTCTTAGGGGCTACGATTGGTTGCCTGGTTCTTCCTTCTCAAAAGTCCAAAACCTTGGTGAGAATCGTGTTTTGGTTTTTTTGGTGGAGTACTTTAGTTGTTGGAAGCTGATCCCATGCATCTCAAGTGCATTCAAGACCATACACCCACCAATCAAAAATCGATATTTGGAATCTATCTTAAGTAGTTTTAAAAAGTATTAAATTCTAAATTGTTCATAAGGGGCCCGCTTTGTGTATAAGGCATTGCCTTAGACGCCTTATAACTCCTTATCTCATGATGTGGTCGCCTTACATGCTGTCTGTAATGTGTGCTACTGCCTTACAGCCTGTGGACCGCATCAACGCCTTACTAGTGCCTTAATAACTATGGGCCTTCTCTTGAACTTCGTCTAGGAATTATAGGTTGGCGCGTAGCCCTTCTTTATAGGTGTTCTTTTTTTTTTTATCTTGTTGATGAAGTGGAGGAGAGAGAAGAGAGAAAACGTGTAGAGAGAGATCTCCCACGATTTTTCTTGCCTTTTTTTTTCCTATTTTTTCTCCCTTTTTCTATTTTTCTCTCTTCTTGCACAAGAAACCCTCTTTGGCCGATTTTTCTTGCTTGGATATGGACAATATTCTATTTTAATGGGAAATTCCATCCATGCCCTTATCTTTTCTTTTTTTCTTTCTTCTTTTATATCTTTTCTCTTTATTTTCTCTCTCTTCTTGCGTAAGAAACCCTTTGGCCGACCTCCTTTAAGTGATGAGTAGGAGAGAATATCTTCTAAAAAAAATCTCAACAAAATTGCAGTTAAGAGATTCGAACTTGAGACCTCCTAATAAGCAAGGGATTTTGCACACCACAACTCACCAACTATGCTAGGTAGTTACCAAAAACGAATCTTCAATCACGGATGTGATCTATCGATCCTTGTTGGCATTTGGAATATTCCTTGTACAATTGTACCTCTGAGACAACTGCAAACGGGCTGGTTCTGCATCTCGGTTTAGTTCTGATCCATTATTCTTTTTCTGACCTGAAAAGAATAATCACTTGTACGGGTAACCAAACGAATGTGTACTTTTAATTGAACACGTCCATCTTGCTCAGAATTTCGTCTTCTTTGCAACCATGAAAAGAAATAGGGCCTCTTTACGTGTTAAATTGGAGATATAGCGCCCGATAGTCCTTAAGGCATTGAAAATATAAAACCTGCAAAAAGAGAGTAAAACCCAAGGTAGCTCAATTCTAAATATGTAAAATGCATGTTTTACTACACTAGATTTCACACATAAATGTGCTCATCAGTTCTCATCAAAGTTGAGGGACTTCTGAGATCCTGGCAAGACCTCGACCGGTGAGAACGCTTCTTTACCGAATGCTAGTTTGAACGGTCTCTCCTGTTGGGGTTTGAATCGTGGTTCGGTAAGCCCAAAGGACACTGAGTAGCTCGGTAGCCCACCTTGTCCTTTCTAGTTTAAGTCTTTTCTTCAATCCGTCCAACATGGTTCTGTTGGACACCTCGACCTAGCCGTTCGACTATGGGTGTGCCACAGAGGTCCAAAACTCGATGTGATACTTTTTATAGAAATTTCTAAATATTGAGTTGTCAAAATGATTCTCATTGTTAGCAAGATCTTTGGTATGCCGAACTGATAGATTATATAATCTTGAACAAACCTCTACATGTCCTGTTCAGTGATTCGAGCTAGCAGACGAGCCTTGATCCACTTAGTGAAGTAGTCGATCGCCACTATGAGGAACTTCACGTTTCCTTGTCTAGGCACGAATTGACACAATATGTCCATCCCCCACATTGCGAAGGCGATCGGGATGAGTATTGAAGATAGCTTGGTAGCCGATTAGCGCGTCACTGGGGCGTGTATTTGGCACAACATTTTCAAACATAAGCAATCGCGTCTTCCTACATGTTGGGCTAGTAAAATCCTTGTTTAAGGATTTTGTAGTCTATAGCTCGTCCTCCCAAATGGCTTCTACAAATCCCTTTATATTCCATTTTGGACCGGCCGAGACATTTAAGGAGTGGCCCAGAGCTAGTTCTTTTGTATAATGCTCAGAATGTATTTGCTGATTGGCTTCTGACCTTCCGTGCTTTCTCTCTGTCTTCTGGTAGGGAATCGTCCCTAAGGTATCTTATGATCGGGTCCATCCAGATTGGTTCTTGGTCTGCATTGCACAACTCTTCCTCATGAGTGTTTTTCTAGCACCTCGACATAAATTGTTCGGCCCATTTTCTCGTACTCCGCCGTCACTAATCGGGATAGGGTATTTGCTGAAGCACTCTACTCTGGGACTTGTCTGATCTTGAATTTGGCAAACTAAGCGACTAAGCCCTTCACCTTCTTCAGATAATCGATATTCCTTTTACCTCATATTCACCGTTCACTTGGTTTACAATATGTTGAGTCACTATGGACCAGGAGTTCTGCTTGTACTATCTGAGCTTCTTTGAGCCCGACTATCAAAGCCTCATACTCTGCTTCATTATTGGTGGCGGCGAAAGTGAATCGCAGTGCATACTTGATTTTGAATCCCTCAGGACTGGTTAGGATAAGACCTGCCCCACTTCCCATTTCACTGCTTGAGCCGTCTACGTACAAAGTCATAAGTCATACAACAGGCGTGTTTTCACCTTGTTGTCTTCATCTATCAGGGTACATTCCACTATGAAGTTCGACAATGCTTGACCCTTGATTGCCACCTGGGGGCGGCAATCAATACCATGCTCTCTTAGTTCGACCACCCAACTGACGAGAGTCTTCCAGACACGCTTGGCTTGTGAAGTATCTTCTTAAGCGGCTGATCGGTAACTATGATGATCGGGTGGACCTGGAAATACGGCCTCCGCTTTTGTGCGGCGATGACTAAGGTAATGGCCAGTTTTTCCGTGCCTGGGTGCCTTGTTTCTTCATCTAGGAGGATATGGCTGATGTAGTAGATTGGTCGCTACTGCTTCTGTTCCTTCACCAAGGCTGCGCTAATAGCTACTGGTGAGACTGCTACATAGATGTGCAATCCGTCGCCTGACTTCGCCGAACGAGAAGTGGTGGTGATACAAGATAAGCTTTTAATGCTTCGAAGGCATCTTGACACTTTGTTGTCTAGAGAAAGTGATGCAGTTAGGCGTGGGAAATTTTGGGAGTAATTGGGTGATTTTTGTTTCCATAATTATTAACATAGGGTGTGGTAAGTCTAGTAGAAGATTTTATTTCAGTTGTTATTTAGGATAGTTTCCAATTTATTTAGCTTTCATTTTTAAATTGTTTGCTTCCTTTATATTGATGTAACCCAATGAAGAATTTCGAATTTTGGAGAATTAGAACTTGATAATATTTGGGTGAGAACCATGAACCATAGCTGCCGGTGATTCTTTTCTTTTCCCTTTCTAATAATTTTTCTCTGTCTTTGATCTTCCCTTCTATTCTTCTTCTTCTTCTTATTCTTTTCCCCATCCTCCTTTTTTTTGCTTTCCTTGTTCTCCTTTTCAAGTTTAGACCAGGCTGTACTTGCAGCAAGTGAAGGATTTCGATCTCCTTCAATTCTGCAGCTCTTACTCAGAAACTTGGGGCATGAGTACTACTCCTTGGGGAGATTCAATCCCTTGAAGCCCTAGCTCTAATGCCTTTTCTGTGTAGAGCCTTATTTCTGAAACAAGGGCTGAACCTGCAACCATCGCCTGGTGAGGCTTGCAGAATCTGATCTGCTGTTTTGGAGATTTCCGTTGGCTGTAGATGTTGGGTGTCCGATGGTCTTCAATAATCAGAGCCCTCTTTGAAGTTCCAGCTCGATCAGACATCAGTTGAGAGAGATTTGGCCTTTGAGGTTAGCTGCTTCTACTGCTGAGTTCATCCCTATTGTGTGAGGAAGAAGCAAAAGTCTTCTTTTTACACTAAAGTCCTATTTTCCTGATATTACAATAAAGGCCTTGTTTTGAGTTTGTTGTTTTAGTTTAGCCCATCATTATTTTTTATTTCCAAAATTGATCCTTCTCCTGGGGTTTAATTACTGTTAAGTCCTTAGTCAATTATTTCCCTGCTAAAGTACCATTTATTTACAAAACTGCCACCTTTATTGGAGACTTAGGTTTATTTACTATCCCGCCATTGTTTATTGCTATTGTTTATTGAGTGTCCAAGTGGGCCCTAAGCGATCCGATTTTTAATGTTCCATAAATTACTTGCAACAAGGGAACAAAGATGTGGATTCCTACGCCCTTGAATTCCACAAATTGTCTTCAAGGTGTCAGACTTCAGGAAACAGACTAGCAACGGGTGATGCGATATATCAGTGTGCTAAGTATTGAGATTCGACTTGAGTTGGCTAACACTGATTTCAGGTCTGTTGATGTGGCAGCGGCTCATGCCAAGACAGCTGAAGAGAAGTCCATTTATTGGAAGAGTATACTTAAGACTCCTTCAGTTTATAGACCTCCACCACGTATGGAGGAAAAGAAGCCTAAAGCTCGCAGAATTGAAGAAAAAAGGTCAGAGTTTAACAAGAACAGTGATGGCTTGAAGAACATTAGATGCCATAGTTGTGGCGAGAAGGGTCACTACTCCAACAAGTGTCTCGACAAGACTTGTTCTGTGAATCATAGTTGTCAAGGCGCCAAGGCGAACCAAGGTGTTGGAGGGCTGTCTAAGCGCTTAGGCGAGAAGGCACCTGCCTTAAGGCGAATAAGGCGCAAAAAAAGACTCTAGTATTTTTTTTTAATATATCTATTATATCTAGTAGAACTGTATAGCAATGATATAATTAGCTTTAAATTGCTTGTGAAAAATTAAGCCTTTAAGCTATATCAAAATACAAGAAGCACTACTTTAAGCAACATCATGGGAAAGAAGTACACACTTTAAGCAACATCAAGAGACAATAATCAACATTCAACATGAAAGTCATATCAATGCAAATTGCAAAGTGATATATATTTTCTAACATGAGAAAACACAACAAAAAATGAACAAATTATTCATAAAAAAAACAAAACTATAAATAAAATAAAAGGCATAGTAACATATAATTCCTAATGAAATATTATTAACAATATAATATTTAACTATTTAAGTATGTAGTTAAATATACTTACCTCTATGATGCCCAAAACGAAATCCACAAAGTCCATCGTAGATCATGAGTTCATGATATTTCAATGTTTAAACCCCTTTCAGTCAATACATATAAGTTAGTGACACTAAAGCACTAAGCAACAAGAGAAACATTGTTCCTTAGTATATATGAGTTATGATAGGTGATAGGCCATGGGTTCCAATCCTACTTGGGGAGAATTAAAAACACTTAATGGAAATTGAAAAACATAAAAATAAACCAAAATGCTAAACTTTAGTAAGTTTTAAAGTATAAATTTTAAAACAACAAAATAAACCATCAAGCTAAACTTTATTCTTGTTTAACCATAATCAAGCTAACAAATCAACATCTACTTCTTCTCCCTCCTATTTTTGCTGACCCATAGAATCAGTTGGCCTATCACCAAAGTCTTCATCAATATCTTCATCATCATGCACAACGTCGTGGACCTCTTCTTCAACTTCATCATCTGACGATTCCTCAACAGTGGCCCTCCCCCTACCACGACGTATGTAGCAAATATTGGCTGCACTTGTTGATCCTTGAGCCCTCCTAGGTAAATTACGACCTCCAACCGATGTAGATGCACCAACTGCTCTATCAACATCTCCCCATGTGAGATCGTCTCCAGGATGGACTAGAATCTCCATCTTCTTACTCCCCTGTTATCCATTTACTACAATTCATTTCATCAAGAATTAATGGATCATAATTGCTGCCCTTTTCCATTCTTTCTTGGAACCTTGAATGAAGCCGACGATTATATTGGATATATACTCGATCATTCAAGCGTTGATGTTCTAGTTTATTCCTCTTCTTGGTGTGAATCTGAATCCATAAATACCTCTTTATTTAAGTCAAGAAATAGATGTAAAAAGTACAATTACAAACTAATATTTAAAAAATACTCACAAAATCAAATGTGCTTCAATTGTGCTCACAACCGGAAGCGGAGCAACAAAGGCCTAATATGCGTATTGCATATGGTTGAAGTGTAGGGGCCGAAGATCCATGTGTTTCCCCCCAAGAGACTATATATGAGGAAAAAATTAGATACACATATTGTTAAATACTCATTAAAATAATAAAAAAAATTACTTAGTACTTACAAGGATCCAATTCTCCTTCACCGGCTGTCCGTTGTTCAATAGCCAAAGTCTTTGAAAAACTATTTTCACATTTTTTGTACATTTGAGACTCAAGTATGATCTTGTCTTGCACAACTAAGTCGGGCACAATTCTTTCAATAACTGCCATGAATGCATCTTGTTTTTTACACGATTCTTCAAAAGGGAGTCTCTCATCATTGATGTAGTCAAAATATTTGCTAGCATATAGGTAAAAGCCAGCAACATATAAAGGTCAATCCATTTGGATCTCCCAACGGTCATCAATAATTGCTAACACCTTCTATGACCGTTCTTTGTTGGCAAAATTTACTTTTATCCTTTTGCTATTTCCATTGCTAAATAAACTTCAGGCAATGCAGGCTTCTCATCACCATCTACTAACCTCAAGACAACTAAAATTGGTTGGGATGCTCTTAAGCAATCTAGTACATGGTTCCAGATGTTTGTGCAAGTATTGTATCAAGTACTCTCTTACTTGCATCTGTCTTGGACAACTTAGAACTATTCCAATCATCAGATACAAATAATTGCTTCAAGGCATCATTGCGCTTGTACAAACTTTGTAGTGTCAAGCATGGTTCGAGAACTTGAGCGAAACATAAGAAATTTTGCATGTTTCGCAAGTATCGACCTAGGTCGAAACGAAACCTTAGGGGATTTTAAAAAATCACTTGTTTTGACCTGGTTTCGACCAGGTTTCCTATATTTCGACATGGAAAATTTTGATCTTCTTTTATGCATTTTTTCTCCTAAGTGTGGGAAACTTGGGGAAACAGTGGGGATTTTCATTTTTTGGCATTTATTTATGCCAAATATCATTTATATTATTCATAAATAAGGAAATACCCCCTATTTAAATCCATTAAAAATAGTTTAAAAATCAAATTCTTAAAGGATAAAAAGTCAACCCCCTAGTCCAAGAACAAAAATTGGATTTTGGTTACGGGGGCGATTTTTAACTTTTAAATACTGGGGTTTTTCTCAATTATGAAAATTTTATAAAGCATATTAAAACATTGCTAAAAACCAAAAGTTCGGTAAAATAATCTTTTGTTTTGATAGCCCTAAAATTATTTTCATTCAGGCGATTTTAACAGCATTTACACACCTTAAAATAAGTTTGACTGGAGCATAACTATTTCATTGCAACTCAGATTTAAGTAATCTTAGACTTGTTGGAAAGCTGGTTTTATGTTATACCTAATACAAAAAGTTTCATGTAAAAATAAAATTATTTGACTAGTCAAACTTATTATAGAACAAGAGCATTTCTCTAAATGTTGATTATTTATAACTTAATGTGACTTAGGGCCCGTTTGATAATGTTTTTGCTATTTCTGTTTCAAGAAACGGCAGAAACACAAATTTCCATTTCTAGAAACAGAAACGGAATTGAAGGTGTTTGATAAGTCATGTTTTTAAAAGTCAATAGTAACCAGTGACAGAATGGCCACGAGTCGTTTCCAGAAACGGCGAAACAAGTTCTACTTGTTTTGCCTGGGTCGTTTCTTGAACCATAAATAGGTAGAAATTTCAATTTCAATTTCTGAAAACAAGTGAAACGATACAGTTTTATCAAACGCTTTTTGTTCCGTTTCTACCGTTTCTAGACACAGAAACGGAAGAAACGTGTTTCTTGAAATGTTATCAAATAGGCCCTTAATGTTGATTTTTTATGATTTGATGTGGCTAAATGTTGATTTTAATGACTTGATGTGGCTTAATGTTGATTTTTTATGATATAAGGTATATTTAGATTACTAAATAATGTTAGAAAAGATAACATGCGTGCCTTGAGGGTAGAACCGCCTAGGCACTCTACTTGGAATTGAGTTACTAATTTCGAGTGTTGAGTAATTGAGTCACTATTGTTCCTTGTTGATAGATAACTGTTGATGATGTAATATTTTTATCTATTTTAGATCATTTGGATTGTCTTATGTTTTGATGTAGATTGTAGACTGTATATAGTAATTATGTAGAAAAGTTTCAAAATTTAAGCCAACAAGTCAACATAATGATTATTGAACTTTTGGTTCACCACATAAGTAGACTGTTTTTTTTTTTTATTTTTTTTATTTTTATTTTTTTTTTTATGAAACTAATGATGTGAATGTGTTAGAAATGTTTAAAACATAGTTTTTAAGGCGCTGCTAAGGCGTCGCCTTACTAGCGCCTTGGCACTGATGCGGTCTCGAGATGGTAAGGCAGTGCTCCGCCTTGTGTGAAGTGGCGCCTTATGGGTTTTTTTTTTTTAAATTACTTGATGAAGATTCCAAATATAGATTTTTTATTAGTAGGTGTATGGTTTTGTTAACACTTGAGATGTATGGGATCAACTATACTTCACCAAAAATAACCAAAACAAACAAAACAAAAACACGATTCACAAATAGGGTTTGGATATTGTCAAGGATTTTAAGAAAGGGCTTTGAGAAGGAATCAAGGAACAAGGAAGAACCATTAATCCAGGCGACCATTTTGCTCCGGCAACGGTGAGCTTCATTCTTCTTTGATAGGAGTAGAAATATAGTGGATGACCTTAGGCTTAGGCACTCATTTTGGCATCATAGAGGTAAGTATAATAAATACTTTTATTTTTTATGTCTTCTTTTCTTTATATTTATAATTTTGTTTCATAATTATGTATTTATATTATATGTTAATATGTTATGATGATTGATGATTGATGAAGATGAACTTAGTTTATTCACTTTATTGATTTGTGTTCTTGATGAATATCTTACATTGGGATGAATATGAACCTTTAATATTTATTTAACAAATGAGTAATAGGATTCAACTAGGATTTGAGCCAAATAGATTGGTTTTATAAAAAAATTAGACAAGAACGCTTTAGTCAATAAGGCGGCGCTTTATGCCCGCCTTATCACTAAGGCGCTCCGAAAGACCCTCAAACGCCTCCGTCGCCTTAAAAACTATGGTTTAAAATAAGTTGTACACAAAAAATTAGACAAAAAAAAAAAAACACTATTTGAGGGACGAAACCTAAGTTTCCACCATATCAGAAAAATTCCCTGGTATCCTTGAAATTTTTCAGGTTTCCAGTGAAATTTCGGTCTCCCAAGAGGTCGAAACTTGATACCGTGAACCTTGGTGTCAAGAATGAGGTAGCAAATCTTGTAACTTCAGACCTCACCAGATCTATCCCATTTGTTTTTTTCCTCAAAGCATCAACAAGTTTGTAATGTCTGTAGATAAAATTTGTCATTGTTTTTGTTTTCTCTATTGTTGTTTTATAAGCTTTCAACTTACCAATACCCTCTAACATGAGGTCCAAACAATGAGCTACACAAGGAGTCCAATAAAGCTTATTCCGTTTTTGCATCAACATTCTGCCAGCTACAACATAATTAGCTGCATTGTCTGTTACTCTTGTACCACATTATCCTCCCTAATTCTTCAATTTTGCTATCAAGCAACTGAAATAACATGTCTGCATATTGAGAATCACTAGATACATCTACAGAGCCCATAAAATAAGTCCCCAATGGACAATTAACGAGGAAATTAATCAAGTGTCTTCCTCTCTTGTCAGTCCACCCATTAGACATGAGAGTGCACCTGTACCTTTTCCAGTAATCTTTATATTTCTTCTTGAAGCATTCAATCTTAGCTTTTTCATCCTGTAGCAAGGGCACTCTCAACT